>NC_027753.1:9548533-9577032 GCF_000695525.1 Brassica oleracea var. oleracea
ATAAAGATTAGGGTTTTAGGGTTTCATTCTTTATCAAAAAATCCAAATTCGATTATAGGTTCTTAGGTTTCGAATTACCTTTAACCTTAGATGATTGTTGAACCGGACCACCAAGGAGGATGAACCGCGAGCTGAACACGAACGGGACGCGAGCTGACTCCTACCGGATTGAACTGCATCTATCGGGTCGCAGACGTCCTTTGTTACTGATCGGGAACGCCTTGATCGTCGGACGCAAGCTGTCTGATGCTGTCGCGAACAGGGAAGAGATCGCGTGCTGGAACTGCTCTCGGTCGCGAACTTCTGAGCTAGGATCAGGAACGCCTTGGGCTGAAGCTGATCGGGGACGCGAGCTGGAACAGACGCGGGAACAAGAGACGCGATCGGGGTTTAGGGTTCGTCGGGTCGCGGCTAGGATTAGGGTTTTAGGGTTTTTCGATTTGGGTATTAGCTTAGAGGTTTAGAGTTTGGTGCTGATAACGTGTTATAAAAGTAATGGAAAAATCTATCTTTATTCATAACATAGAGGTTCCTTATATAAAAGATTACATCGTCATAGATAAATGAAAATATTACAAATCATAATCTCTTGGTTATGAGCCATCCACAATCTTGTACCGTTTAATTTTTTTTAAAATATTGTCCTGGTTCCTGGTGGTTTAATTGGCATCGTCCAAAGTTTATAAAAATAATCTCTAATATTGGCAATGAAGCCAGATTCGATGTAACTTTTTTGGAAAGAGATCATGAATAAGACAAGCGATAGCTAGCGAACGTAGATGCCCAAACTAAACGATAAACTCATAAAAGTATGTAGATGCCCAAACTAAACGATAAACTCATAAAAGTATATAAAAGGGAAGAAACATTTTAACATTTTACCAAAAAAAAAGGGAAGAAACTCATATTTTCTCACGACCTTATTCCTTAATTGGTGAAGTACTAATTAAATCAGTATCAAACTTCTTTTTTCTATTTATTATAATAATAACAAAAAGGGAGAATATGAAGAACACGAACACTCTACGTTAACATCAGAGGTCGTTTTTATTATCCAACACTACCAAAGATGTATTCCTAAAGCTTCCTCTCTATGATTTTTCTACGGCTAAAAATATTTGAATAAATAACAAATTTTGATAGGATCGCTTGCAATTTTTTTTATAGGTTTAACATTAATTAGGTATTGAAATTCGATTTGGATCATTTATTGGTATCAGGTAGTTCACGTAAGGCTATTTAAGATCCATTAAAACGAGAAAAAAATTTGATTCAAATTAGTTATTGGTTCAGTTTGGATAATAAAATAGAAACCTGCTAAACTATACATCCAATTCCAAACTAGCTACTTTACGAAAAATATAAATTTGAAAATATTTGTTTTGCCACTGTCTGAAACCACAACCAAACCTACCAAGAAAATATAAAAAATGCTCCAAGAATCGATTCCGCAATAAAATTCCAAAAGACTCATAAGAAAACAAACTTCAAGAAAACGAACGTTGGAGTTTCTATTCCCTTTCCATTTCCGACTAATCACCAAATATATACTTCTTTAAAGTTCCACACAGCTTGTTCCACTTCCAACTATCCTTTTCATACACATTCATTTTTTTGTTCATATATATAAATATTTTGAAGAGTTTAAATTTTAAGTCGAGGGAAGATGTGTTGGTCTAATAGCATTGCTCCAAACACGCATAAGGTTGTTGTTTAGTGTTTACTATTTGTTTATTTCTTTGGAGTGAATTTGCATCCATGAAATGAAAACGAATTTTAATCTAAGCCAGTGTAACGGGATGATGCAGAAAAGTAAGATCAATAAACTACTCGGAAACTGCATATTTCTACGTTAACAATTTTGTCATATGTTTATTTTTGTAAAACATTGAATTTATTATACCAAAATTTTCAAATTTTTGACAAATTTCACAAAGTAAACTATTAGCGGTAATAAAATCTAAAAACGAGCTGCAATACAAGCTAAGGAACTCGTAAGAGGCGAGAATTAGCCAAAGCAACAAAAGACAACGAGGCAAGCTCAGATCAAAGAAACATGAATGGAGTGGGAAGGCCAGGCAATTTCCACGAGCTCGAGAGAAATGCGCTCTCAAGCCTTGAATGCATGGTGCCTATAGCTTCCTAAAGATCCACTGCTCCCAAACCAATCCAAAGAATCACAAGTACATACCTACTTACCAATCTGACACTAACCACCCGGCAGCAGAGGCAGTGATACCTATAGATTATGGAAAATGATACTTTCTTATTAGATGATTGAATCATATATATACATGTATAGCAGAGAGATTAGGGTATACTAACTACTAGTAATTACAATAGAGAGTCCTAACTTAATGTATTTACATATATCTCTTATATGCCCCCTCAAGATGGAGGGACTGAGATCACTCCAATCTTGGAACAAGCTGTCTGGAAAAGAGTCCGCGGGAGTGGCTTGGTCAGTGTATCAGCCAGCTGGTCTCGGGTGGAAACATGTTGAACTCGCAGCTGACAGGCCTGTATCATATTTCTTGTAAAATGATAGTCCAAGGCAATATGTTTCATTCTTGAATGGAAAACCGGATTAGCGCAGAGATAGGTGGCACCAATGTTGTCACAGTAGATAACTGGAGGAACGGCGAGGTAGAGATGAAGATCCGAGAGTAAAGAACATAGACATGTTACCTCAGATGCAGTGTTTGCGACCGTACGGTACTCTGCTTCGGTGGAAGAACGAGCAACGCCTTTTTGTTTCTTTGAGGACCATGATATGGGATTCTTGCCAAGTTATATGAGGTAGCCATTTGTTGAAACAAAATTATCAGTATCCCCTGCCCAATCAGCGTCAGAGAGTGCATGTAGGGAGAAGCTGGAGTTCTTGTGTATGAAGATGCCATGTGAGCGTGTGCCAGCAAGGTAGCAGAGGATTCTTTTGGCTGCATTCCAATGATCTATGGTGGCCTTGTGTATGAACTGTGAGAGACGAGTAACAGCGTAAGAGATATCTGGTCTTGTGAAAGCAAGATATTGGAGACTGCCAACCACAGACCGGTATTCAGTTCCATCGTCAAGAAGAGTTCCGCCATGCAGCGTTAGTTTTGGCGAGGTGGGTAGAGGCGTGGTTACAGGTTTAGCTTCAAACATGTTGGTTCTGTGTAGGAGATCTGTAATATATTTCCGTTGCATTAGATGAAGACCAGCCGCTGTACGAGTTGCTTCAATGCCAAGAAAATACTGCAAATCAGTCGGGTCTTTGATCGAGAAGCGCTGAGCAAATGCCGCAAGAACATTGGCGATGATCATCGGGTTGTTGCCAGTGACGAGTATGTCGTCTACATAGACGAGGACGTAAGTGATGTCGTTGTTGTGAGTGGAGACGAACAGAGACGCATCAGCCGTCGAGTTCACAAAACCAGTGTTGAGCAAGTGTTGTTTGAGCGATAAGTACCAGGAGCGTGGAGCTTGTTTGAGACCATAGATTGGTTTGCGAAGTCGACATACATGATTTGGACGGTCTTTGTCAACAAAACCAGGAGGCTGCATCATGTAGACAACTTCAGTGAGGTCACCTTGTAAAAAGGCATTGTTGATGTCAAGTTGTTTGATAGGCCAAGACTTTGTGATCGCAATGTTGAGAACAAGTTTGATTGTTGTTGATTTGATGACCGGGCTGAATGTTTCAGTATAGTCGATTCCAGGTTGCTGCGTATAACCTTTGGCGACGAGACGGCCCTTTCTGCAACGCTTGGTGCCATCAGGAAAGTATTTTGTAGTAAAAAGCCACCGACAGCCAATGATATTATGTTGGTTTGTGTTTGGCTCCAGATCCCATGTATGGTTTTTGATGTGAGCATCAAATTCTGCATTCGCTGCACCTCTCCATTCATCATCTTTTAGGGCCTGAGTTATCGTAGTTGGTTCTGTATCCACTCGTTTCCGACCTGCAACTGAGAGAGTGAGTTTCTGAATTGGTTTTAGAATTTTATTTTTGGCTCTGGTTTGCATTTTGTGGACATTTTGTGGTGGTTCTTGTGGTGGATTTTGTGGTAAACTAGGCTGAGAAGGCAAGGTAGATGGGGTAGGAGTTGTATTAGAAGATGGTGTGAGCTGAGCCAGGGGTTGTGGCTCATTTTGTGGTAGAGCAGTAGGCTCTGTTGGCAGATGGGTAGTCTGAGCCGGGGTTGTAGGCTCATTTTGAGAATGAGTAGTGGGCTCAGGGAGAGAGGCAGAGGAGAGATCAAGAGGGTTAGAAGGCAATACCTGTGGGGATGTTGTCGTTGGAACAGTCGGTGGAGACGGCTGGTGAAGGCTCGAGCTTGGGTGTCCCGGGGTTGGCGATGGCACATTGTTGAATGGCGTGAACATAGAACTCGAAGGGGGATGTAGGTCCTCTACATGAGCTGATTGTTGCGATGAGGAGGACAAGGGAAATGGGAACACACTCTCAACAAATGTGACATGTCTCGATGTGTATATACGGCCTGTAGCATCGTCTAGACAGTAGTACGCACTTCGCGTCTGCGAATATCCAAGAAAAAACACACCTTATCGATTTATCTTCAAGTTTATGAGCTGTGTATGGACGCAACCACGGGAAGCATAAGCACCCAAACACCCGTATTTTGTCATAATTTGGCGCGGTACCAAAGAGGGTGTAGTATGGGGATCTCATGTCCAGTATAGGTGTGGGGAGTCTATTAATAAGATAGACAGCAGCGGAGAACGCATAAGTCCAATACTCTTTCGGTATGGAAGCCGTAGAGAGCAGTGTGAGGCCTGTCTCGACAATGTGGCGATGTTTTCTCTCGGACAGACCATTATGTTGTGGTGTATGCGGTGGCGATGTAAGATGAGTGATCTCATGCTGTGCTAGGAAGTCACGTAGCGCTATGTACTCGCCTCCATTATCAGAAAAGAGTGTTCCTATCTTGGTCTGGAACTTGTTTTCGACAAGTGCTTTGTAAGCAATGAAGACCTCTTTCACTTGAGATTTCTTTTTGAGTGGATAAAGCCATGTATATCTCGAGTAATGATCGACCAACACAATGTAGTACTTGTAGTTGTCAATCGATGTGATGGGAGAAGACCACACATCTGTAAAAATATACTCAAGAGGTCGATGTGAAGTAATAGTCGAGTGTGTAAAAGGTAAACGATGGCTCTTATTAATTAAGCATTCAGAACAAGATAAGTGTTTCTGTTTGGTAGATGAAAGAGGTAAAGAAAGCTGAGAAATAATAGTGTTTAAAACTGAAAGAGAAGGGTGGCCGAGCCGAGAATGCCACGATAGAAGAGAAGTTTTGGGGTTTGATGCAGTAACCATGGCTGTTACTTGTGACAGTGAGACATGCCACTCATACAGTTCATTCTTAGTCTTGCTTTGGAGTAATGGAACACCCGTGCTGAGATCCTTCACCTGAAAAGAAGCCGGGAAAAATTCAACCGAAACTCCATTAGTATTGCATAGACGATATACCGATATCAAGTTCTTATCAATATTAGGAACACATAATATTTTCTGCAATGATAAATCACGTGTATATGTGGGTATTAAGGAAGAACCAGTATGCGAGATCGACAATGTCGAACCATCAGCAATGAGAACATCGTCGTTGCCGTGATATGGTTGATGCATGGAGAGATTGTTGAGGTCTGAGGTAATGTGATGAGTGGCCCCTGAGTCGAGCAGCCAGTTTGCTGCCATGTATGGAGCGTTCATCACCATGTTCGCTCTTGGTTGCCAGGGGTGAAACGGCGTGGCTTGTTGCGGGTTCATGAGAGGCTGAGTTGCTTGGAACTGAGGGCAGCGTCAGGCACTGTGGCCTTGCGTGTTGCATAGATGACACTTGCCCAAGTATGGCCTGAATGATCGAGTGTCCGGTCTGTTAGAAGCTGGAGCAAACTGACGATTCCCATCGTTGTTGTAGTTGATGTTGTTGTTCCTCCGATTGTTGTAATTGTTGTAGTTGCGGTTGTTGTTGTTGTTGGTCTGATTGCGATGTTGAACTGCATTCGCAGAGGTGGGAACAATCGCAGAGGAGGTGTCTTTGCCATTGAGAAGCTTGGCTTCATAGTTGAGAAGTCTCTCATGTATCTCTGTAACACTTGGAGCAGTGTCTTTGCCTTCGATCTGGTCAACCACGTTTTTGTACTCTTCAGGGAGCCCACCGAGTATGATCTCAACTTGATCCTCATGATCATATGGCTTCCCAAGGATGGCAAGTTGATCAAGCTTGGTTACAACACCTTGTAGATACTCATCGACAATCTTGTTACCTTTAGTGAAGAAGCGCAGGTGATCACGTAGCTGTTTGATATGTCCCCTACTCGGTTTCGCATAGGTTTCAGCAAGCTTCTCCCAGATCTGAGCAGCGGTGGTGGATCGAGAGACCATCGGTTGGATTGAGGGTGAGATCGCTCCAAGGAGAGCACTGTAGATTAGTCTGTCCTGCCTTGTCCAGTGCACAAACTCGGGATTTTCAGTAGCAGCATCGTTAGTAGTAATCGTTGCAGCAGGAGCGATGACTTTGGAGTCAAGTTGCTTGGCGAGAGCATACCCATCCAGCAAGGCATGGACTTGAAGACTCCACATAAGGTAGTTGGTGCTGGTAAGTTTAGCAACATTAGACATGTTGAGGTTGAGAAGAGTGTTTGTATTTGTGTTGATAGAGAAGACTTCATTGGTGTTTGACGATGAACTCATGATGGTGGCTTTTGATTGTGTTTGAAAGAAAGTGAATTTTTTTTTTTTTTTAGGTTTGTAGGAGCGTAGGCTCTGATACCATATAGATTATGGAAAAGGATACTTTCTTATTAGATGATTGAATCATATATATACATGTATAGCAGAGAGATTAGGGTATACTAACTACTAGTAATTACAATAGAGAGTCCTAACTTAATGTATTTACATATATCTCTTATAATAACAACCGACGATGCCGTCGGATGGTAGGAAGATCGAAGATTGCCACCTTCAGACCCGCCAACCTAGACCGTAGACACGCTTTTAACCAAAAGTCCATATAGAACAGAAGAACCGAAAGGGTACACAACCTCCAAAGCAGCCAACACCAAGCGAGTACGCAGACTAAATGCCCAACGGTCATCCTGCCACTTATCAAAATAAACGACTACAGCCCACTTCGGAGCAAACAAACCTGCAATGCAACACATGGAGAGAATGAGGGGGCGTTGGGCGCCACACCGCCAGCAACTCAGAGCTTCGAAGCGGAGAGCCGAAGAAAACCACTTGAGACAACTATGAGGAGAGACGAGAAGATATCCTATTTTGACTATATGCAACCCACCAGAGACCACTGGTGGAAAAAAACTAGAGCAAGAGACCGGAGCATAAACTGCTCCAACTCGGGACCCGAAAAGAGATCCAACCTCAACAACAATCACGCGCCACGCTGACGGAGGATGAAGAACTTGGAAGGGACCGCCAACAACCCATGCACCACCTAACCAGAAAAAGGTAGACGAGATATATAAAAATCCTTACCATACTGAGACTCCAAACGAGAGGAGGAGACAAGAGCGATGAGCCATCACTGTCTTCAAGCGTCGCCCACAACACCGAGAGCCTCCTAGATCTACGCCGGGAGAGCCAGATCTGAACCAAGAGGAGCAGAGACATCATATCTGGCCTACAATGACCGCATATAGGATGCGGCGGTGACGAACAAGCGACGAACGCAGAGCTTTACAGAAAACGGCGAAAAATAAATTAGGTTCTTTACAAAATAAAATTTGGTAGAGTTGGTGTGCTTCGCCTCATTTTGTCATATTTTGTAGGTCTCAATTTTAACATCACTCAAATTTTAATCTAGTTAAAATTTTATTTGATATAAACTATATTATTAACTATCTAATTAAAATCAACTACAAAATAAGGTTGGTCAAGATGTTACATATATAGTTTTTTTGTTCAGGTCCCATATGTGTAGTTTATGATAAATTAGCAAAGTTTAGTACGTAGTTTCTGCCACATGTTTTTTTATATACCCTATCGGCGGATCGGACCGGGGAAGAACACATTTAGTGCTATAGAGTGGATTGGCTACCACACTACCTGATCCGAGTTTGGAATACCTTCTGAGATATGATGTTTTTGATATCATTGTATATATGTTTTCTAATTGATTTTTGAGTCTTTATCCAATCTTTCTAGTCCTTTTCTAGTCATTACGGGTCTGGAGTTACACTGGATAGGAGATGGACCAGTTGGAGCAAAAGAGGCAGAAAACAGTGCAATTTGGTGATTTTCACGCAGAACAGTCTGAAGTGACTATTCCCGATCGAGCTGAGCAACCCGAGTGCATGTTCCAGCGGCAGAGATTTTTAAATAACTAAAAGTTATTTCGAGATTTGCCCTAATCTCCATATTTTTTCTCCCAACCGCATGTGGTTTCCATATATCTTCTTTTTCCTTTTTTTCTCTTTATTTTTCTACGCTAGTTTAGAGAAGAAACCAGAACTTAGAGGTACATTGTTGTGCTTTCATACCTTGTAAAGGGAGAAGGATCTCTCTCGCCTTAGAGAAGAATTCTCTGAACCCTTTTTATATTTCTTTGATAATTGCAGTGATGTATTATCCAGTTTTAATCTTTGTGTTTTCTTGTTCCATGGCCGAGTAGTCGGATTGGTAGCTTAGGGTGTTAGGGTGTTAGATCATGAGCTAAACATATATAGATTAATATTTAGTTTTCTTCATTCATTGCATCTCTTACTACTTATGCTAATCTAATTACTTAGTGTATGATTCTAGGCTTAATCTATTCATAAAAAGTGTTATAGGTTGTTAGACATTGAATGAATGAGCATTGCATCCCTAACCAGCGAAAGTAGATGTTAGGGTGTTTTGTGAACAAATCAGACTTGAACTTAAGGTTTGTCATCGCGTCTCAGTCCAAACGACAGTTTAAGTGCTGAGATTGATTGATAAAAGGTGAAGCTCCATGATAGTGGGCTGATCTACTTGTAGTGTTATGAGTTCTAGACTGGTCCTTAATCTGAATCTGAATAATTGTTTGGCTTGTGACTGATAACACCCGAATAAACCACCCTAGGCTAGCTCTTTTAAACCCTGAAATCTTTAAAATCAACTTGTTCTTGCTTGTCGTGATACCTTATTCTTGAACCCCCATTATTGTTTTAGCTTAATATTGATCTCATAAAGATGAAGTGTAATCGTTGGTCTCTGTGGATTCGATCATAAAGTGCCAAATCGATATACCATTCGGTTGTGGCAGTGTGTACATTAGGTTAATTGGTGTGCATATATACGTAATATCACCTTCCGACTAATACCTGAGAATGGACCATCATCTGTTACGATCCACATGTTAACCACTTGGACTGAAGCTCAAGCACAAATTAGCCAAGTTCTGCTAAATGTTTAGCAGTGATATTCGATTCAAGAAACAATATGTATTATATATCAGTATACTTCGAGTCAATAATGATTTCAGTTTAAATTTAATAGTTAGTTTATTTCTTAGAAGTTAGTTAAGACTAAATTGATAAGGTAATAAAATAAAATATAAAAATGCCCAGTATAAATCATTCATTCATTCAGGTTAATATAGTTTTCATCAGGTTGACAAAAAAAGTATTCATCATATAAACAGTAGATTTTCAATATACACATAAAAATTTGTTGAATGTGCTTAAGTACTAGTAATATCCTTTAGTACTTTAGTTAAGGTTAACTAAGCGTAAAAATGGTAGGAATCCTAGCTACCTTATTTTTGTTCACTAACGTCTACTCGATTGGGACATATACTAAGCATAACACATTAATACTCTTAATTAATGTAAAGCTCCCGTTCACAATACTTTATTTTCTGTGTCATAATTTGACTCGCAAGTCGCAACACACGTTTGAAATATTTATACACATTCAATGTTTCGTAATCAGTGGTAATTTCTTGACATACCAAATTTTCTTAGCAGAGTGTTACTCCCTCCGATTTGTTTCACAAAGATAGATTTTCTATCGTTTTCACACATATTAAAAAAACATTAAATCACTATAATAAATGTATCATTTTCTGTAATTTTTATTTTTTAATATTTTTTAATCAATAGTAATTCAATAAAATCAATTAATTTTCTTAAAATTTACAATTTTTCATAGAAAACACAAATATTTATCTTTTTGAAACAATTTTTTTTCTAAAACATCTATCTTTTTGAAACGGAGAGAATATTGGTTGTGTAAAAGCATAGAGATGAAACAATAACAGAAAATAAAGTAAAGGGGGTTGAATTAGTGATCTAGGATGTTTTTTCATCTAATCTTGCATTATTAAATTTAACATTTATACAAATTATCTGAAACAAAAGTTATCTGATTAACTACTGTACTTTTAGATATATATATATATATATATATATTTTTTTTTAGATTACCGAAAATTAAATCTTTGATTAATAAATAATTTTTAAGAATTAAAGAGACAAATTACAGTTATAATTAACATTGAGAAATATAAATATTAACTTTTATGATAATCATAAATTACAGTTTAAATTAATTGATAGACATATATTGTAATTACAATTAACGTATTTTATAGTATATATATATATATATATATATATTCAGAATTCAAGTATTTTCTGGCTCTCTTAAACTTATTACATATTAAATAATCAATATCATCGGTCCAGTCTCCTCTTTTCTGAAGTAAATTATCTTGGTTTGAAGTAGATGAAAATACTTTATTTTATTGGTCTTCCATATTTTCAGTAAATATACTGAAATTTTTTCCACCTCTTTTACCCTAATTAACCGAAACTAAGAAAGAACCAAGTTAATTTTTCAGCCATGTTCATTTTTCAGTAAATATACTGAAATTTTTTTCACCTCTTTTACCCTAATTAACCGAAACTAAGAAAGAACCAAGTTAATTTTTCAGCCATGTTCTAGGCCTACAGTTATAAACCGAACCAGACCTACGGATACGAACTGAACCAAAAGTTTGGTTTTCGGTTTAGTTCATTTAGAAAGTTTGATTCAATTCGGAAACTAAAAGTAAATTTGGTTTTTGGTTCGGTTGGTGTGGTAATCATTAGTTCAGTTTCCTTAAAAAATAAAATTTCCAACAGTATCAAACTTAACCAAAACACAAATCAAACTAACTAGACTAGCCAAAATAACCAAACTTAACCAAAAATGTACGAATTTTATTTAATTTAGATAAAAAATTTAACCGAAAACCAAAAACCTTGGTAGAAATTTTGAAACCGAAAACTAGAGCTAATTTTTTCAGTTCACTTCGGCGAGATTTTGACTATCCTGAACTAAATGAATTCCGAACTAACCGATCCCAACAAAACCGAAGAACCAAATCCGCATGCCTACTATGATCTTTGTACCTAATCATAACAAACAATTAGGACCCTAGTGATTTCTTGGGAAAATATTGCATTTTGTATTTATATAATTTTTGTCAACATTTATGTAATGTTTTGTTATATTTATATATTATTTTTTTAAAAAAAAATTTGAGAGTATTTAACCTATGAAAGAGGTTCAAACTTAATTTAGCGCATCCGCTCGAACCTTAAATGAACTGACACCCATACCCATTTTTTACCACTCAACCATAAAATCCCGCACTATATTTACATGTTCATAAACAAATTTGAACGAAGAGTCAGAAAACATAGTGATGCAGAGATAAGTCTACTGTCTGCTTTGTATTAAAGTTTTGTTATATAAAAAGAGAGTCCATTAGATTATAAAAATCAGACTAGTTTCATTACCATAACGAAAACGCATAAACTTATAATGGCTTTAATTTGGCCTTTTGTCCTATGAACAAACAAACACTATGCACCTTTTCAATACCATTAAGGAGTTAAACACTATGTCGAAAGCATCACTTATTCTCAAATTTCATGCAATTTAAACTAAATATTAATTACTACTATAAATCAAGTTAAAAGATAAACAAAAATAAAAGTTGAACTTTACTTTTCTAGTTTCGGCTGATTCTTCACTCCAACTGAAGTTTTTTTAAGAAAAGAGTTGACCAACAAAAGCTAATACGAAAAAGTTCAGTGTACAAAAATATATTTAAATTGCATATTGCTTGACTTTTGTAAAGAAATTCCATTAATTAATCTTATATGATACCGCCATTTTAAATTAAATGATAATCTCATATTCAGCTAATGTTTTTTTATTCCGATATACTCAGTTAGTCCAACTATTCAGTACCATGTGTTCAGATAGTAATAATTCCATAAATGTATGCTCTGGAAAGAGATACAAGGAAATACTCCGCCAGTTTTAGAATATGTTTTAAGCTTATTAAGAAAACATATCAAATTGTAGTTACCAATGCATTATTTTACGTTGTCAACTATTCCGCACAACTTTCAACCAATAAAATTTTTATAAACACCATTATATTTTTTTAAGTTTACAATATGCAATTAATTTATATATTGAAGATGTAAAACATATATTCCATCTGTTTCTAAATATAGGATGTTTAGAATAGTTTTATGTTCCAATATGTATGATGTTCTCATATTTTTAGGTAGCTTTAAGTTTATCAAAAACTGTGTACCCAATCAAATTTAATAGTTCTATTTTGTAATTGGTTGAATAGTTTTTAATTTAAAATTTTAATAATACTTTTTAGATAAAAAGTAACTTTCTTAATAATTGTGTTTTATCTAAAAAATCTTATATTTAGGAAAATAAGAAATATCTTTTTGAAACAGTTATTTTTATAAAATATAGATTTTTTTGAAACGGAAGGAGTATTAATAATGCTATCATTTGGTTTATCAATATTATATATTTTGTGCCTGTTACTGGTAAACATTATGTTATTTTATTTAAATCCCGCACATTTTATATAAATTTCTAGCAAGTATTTTCTTATTTGTATGTGTTTAAAACTATTATTTTACTATTTAATTTAAAATATGAATTTATTTTACAAAACTATTTACTTTTTAAGTTTGTGTTGTATTGTATTCTTTTTTGTTGTATCACAGTTTTTTGTTATTTAACACTTTTTAAATTATTTTTGAAATTTAATTTGTTATTTCAAATGAATTTTAGTAGTTAAGACTATATACAGAAAAATATATATAATTTCAATTTTTATTTCAAATAAATATAATATTTAAAATTATAAAAAAATATTATGACATTATAACTCAACAAATTAATTTAATTGTTTGTATTAATATAGTTATTTAGCATTATCCTTTCTATCAAAACCACACTACTTTTACTATAAAAAACATTATTTTTCTTTTATCAAAATCACACTATTTTTTCTATCAAAATCACATTTATTCCGCGTAACGTATCAAACCGCTGTTGGACTGTACATCACTTTTATTCCGTATCGTTTATATTACCAAATATGTTGTTACCATTCGAAGGCAAAATGATGTGGCTTAGTCAAAACCGAATTATACAATGGGCGATAAATAATTTTCTAAATAATAAATTTTCTTAATAATAAATTTTATAAATAATAACTTTATTTATATGTTCAAAGTTTTTAACTTAACAGAAATGCAATTTACATTTTCTGTAAGCGAAGAACTAAACAAGCACTCTTAATATTTATATGTTCATCATTTCTAACTTAACATAAAGCTCCATTACTTTTTTTGTAAGTGATCGAAAAATTAACACACGTTTTATTTTTAATACCTTACACACGTAAATATATATATATATATATATATATATTTTTTAAAATAGTTCTATTCAAAAATAAAATATGTTTCATTTAACAAAAGTATAACAGTTTTCTGAAAAAAAATTCGAAAAAATATTTTATTAAGGAATATATTTTCTATTTCATATTTTGTATAATCCAAACAAATTTTAAATTTTTGATTATCACTAGTGTTTTTGAAAACTGGAACAAACTCCGATTAAACCAGTCAAACAGTGACTTGTTCTTTTTTTTTTTAACTTCAAACTTTTATTAATTAGGAAGAGTTAATATAATCTTCATGGAGAAGATTAGTAATACAAGAAGGAACATAGAAGTTAAATTGAAAACTACAATTATCTGGTAGTCTTGCTTTAGCCAATCTATCTGCCACCTTATTAGCTTCTCTTCCTGTCCATGTAAACTTGATCTCTGTAAACTTCTTAGCCCACCAATGAATTTCTCTTGTCCAATTATAAGCGCTAAATTGCAGCTTCCGATTGTTAAGAACATCAATAACTTTTTTATTATCACTTTCCATATCTAACTTACGATATCCCTGCATCCAGCAATGTTGAATAGCCATTAAAACCGCTTGTAATTCGCTTTCATAAGCATTCTCAACATGTTGGCCAATTGCTTGTGCAGATCCTTGATAAACTCCTTTCTCATCTCTTAAAACCCAACCAGCTACACTAGCACTATTGTTGCTTACGAAAGAACCATCAGTATTACACTTAATCCATCCCATCAAAGGTCGCTGCCACTTGTTCATTCTTGTTTGTGTAGTTCGTTGTTGTCTTTGTTGTAACGGGAATATAGAATCCTGATTTGTTGTTCCTTTCCATTCCTGAGCATCCAACTTAGCGTATTGAAGAGATTGTCTCCACTCAATTTGTTTACGTTGGAAAACCAGAATATTGCGAGATTTCCATAATCTCCATAGAATCCATAGGGGCAAGTCTTTAAAATGTTCCAAACTGGGAGCAGAGCAAATGGAAAGACAAGCTTCAATTTTTTCTTCAAAGGTCGTCGATGGACTGTTGATAGTAGTATTAGAAATACCCGAAGCCCGCCACACACATTGAGAATATTGGCAGTCAAAGAACAAGTGCTTCTCTGTTTCAACATGTAGACCAAACCTTTTACACTGATCATCTCTTGTAATATGCCTACGTCGTAAGTTATCTCCGACAGCCAAACTCCTAGAGAGGAGCTTCCACATAAAATGTTGTATTTTCGGTGGAGTCTTTGTCTTCCAAATCTTTTGCTTAAGAGGAACATGCCCATAGGTAGGTTGAATAGGATGTGGTATTGGTAAATGAGTTCCCAACCAGTAACCAGACTTGACCGTATAAAGACCGTCATCATTGTAGTGCCATCCAACTAGATCCTGTATAGCCATTCTGCTAATTTTTATTTTCAGGATGCGATCAATATCATCTTCTAGCTCTCTCCTGCTGAGTCCTAGTATCAGAGACCATCGCTTGATCGAGTCGTCTACGCAGAAACCCAATGTTCTCTTCAGCATTACTACGATTATGTCTCTTCCACACAGAAATGTGCTGTCTACATCTACTCAACCTTTGAGCTAAAGGAATCCGTAAGAGCTGCATCTGTCCTGTTCCTTTCCATCCACGTTTAACAGTATCATGAAAACCATCTTTATCGATCATGCGACTATCAAAACGGAATACACGTCGCGGCTCTACCTGCTCCGTCTCAATATATGTTATCAACGGTCTATGATCAGATACCCCAATCTCCAAAAACTCTGTCTGAGAAGCTGGAAATTTATCAAACCATGTACTAGTTGCCATTGTGCGATCCAAGCAACATTGCACTCTATGATTGCCTCTCTGCCCAATCCATGAAAATTTGTTCCCCAGCGTTTGCAAGTCTTGAAATCCACAAGTGCGTCTCATGTCCCTGAAATCTTGAAAGGAAGCTTCCGGCCTTATTCTTCCTCCTATCTTCTCATGATTGCCAAAAATTTCATTAAAGTCTCCTAGTGTAAACCATGGTTCATTCCGTCTTGTCAGACCACATCGCATCAATCTCTCCCATGTATGATGTCTAAAAGCAGGATTAGGATGCCCATAGACAAAAGACAAGTAGAAAGAAACTTCATTACTGATAACCTTACAATCGATTAGATTACAGGAATGACTTAAAACAGAAACCTGTACAGACTGCTTCCAATAAACCACTAAGCCACCACCTACACCAACTGGTGTTACAATACTAGAAAAAGGAAATCCTAACTGCGCACCAACGTCACGAACATAGTCATCTTGCTGCTTAGTTTCTGATAGACATATGATGTCCGGGAGATACATACGATTGATCTCCTTCAGGCGTCGAACTGTCAAGTCAATGCCCAAACCCCGACAGTTCCAGCAGATTGTCTTCATGGCGGCAGTGGTGGTTCTGGGCCCACCGGGCCTCCTTCCTTTGGTGTGTCCTCCGAGGGGACATCAGCAGCATCATTGTTAATACTCCTCTGTGGTATTGTCTGTGTACCTTCATTCTTCTTGCGTCTTGTGTATCTCTTCGTGCTAGATTCACCTTGTTCCAGATTTGTAAATATGCTTACATTCTCATTAGCAGCCTCCATCCTAGCTTTCCTCTTCAGAGCTTCACGGGTATCCGGACGTTCTCCAACCGCAGACAGAGGATTAAACATTTCATTCATATTGTACTCCTCCGAAAACATTGTTGGCATTGCATTACCATACCAGAGCGCATCATCTTCCTCTGCAATCTCCTCCACTTGGATCTCATTATCCATATTCTTATCTACAGCAGCATCCAGACCACCTACGTTTTCTTCTTGTTGATCAGCCTCAACAATCTCTTCAATGATTAAACCTTGTGGTGGCGCAGGATCTTCCTCCAGATTATCATCCTCACTCCCAGAATCATCTGCACCTCCATTATCAGGACCTCCATTCTGGATGAGACAAGCACCAGAATCATGAGTCAACATTCCACATGTCTCACAGAAACCACGCAGTCTTTCATACGTAAGCCTGAGCATAGTGTTAACCCCTGCTTCAAATTGAAATTGCCTTTGAAACCTTAGAGGCTCATCATCATTCCAATTGACTCTATCCCTTGCAAACTTTCTCCTCGCCGTAGTGTCGCTGTTGTAATCAACTTCCATGTACATTCCTAGTGCCCTTCCAATGTGAATAACAGCATCTTGACTCATGTATTGAAAGGGAATGCCACAGATTTGAATCCACAACGGTATAAAGTTGAGCATCAGTGGGTTAAAAAGTGGAGACCAGCGTTCCATAATCAACATACGATCAGCAAAGGCCCATGGACCTCGGCGAAGCACCATCTCCAGTGATTCCTCCGTAGGGAAGACAAATTGGAATCGACGACCCTCAGTTAGTCTTCCTTGTACGCCATATTGGCCCCAAATACGCGGGTGATTTGCAATGATTGAGCGGATATTTTGTCGCCTAGGCATGACCGGTCTTCCAATCAAGATGAATCGGTTCTCAGCAACAGCTTCATTAAGGACGTGAACAGGGAGTTGAACTGGAGGATCATTAGCACCCAAATTGAGGTTCTGCAAACCCCTTCGGATATTGTCCGCCATGAGAATCCAATGATCGAAAATTCTCCAAAAGAAATGAATTAATTGAAGAAATTCAGAGGAAAGTGATGAAATCAAAAGCATAGAAGCATAAGCTTTATATATCAAACTTCGGGGTAGTTGAAAAACCGTTTCATCACAATCGTGGGCATCAATCATGGGGATTACATTTGAAAGATTGACTAGTGGAAAATCCCATACCCCTCCATCTCCGAGAACATCGGGAGTAACAATCAGAAAAGGGGAGATCAACCGGAAAAATAACGGTTTTTTGTTTAGGGTTGTAATCGCCTTTTCAGTTGCCTTTTTCCTCTTTCTCATTTTTTTACCTTAAGTTTTGAATTTTTTTTACAAGTACAGCAAAAAAAATTTTTACCGACTTGTTCTTCTATCCGCTTACATGTTGCGTTAAAACCATATTTAAGTTAAGTCAAAAATAGTAAAAACGGTAAAAAAAATTCAAAACCGGTGATCCGATCCACTCCAATATCAAAACTCAGATTTCTAAATTTTAATTTAAAATAAAAAAATTTAATTTTAAAAATATTTTAATGTTTCATATTATTTTAATACTTACCTAGAAAAACTGCAAATATGTTCCCAATTAAACATTATCATGCACCGCTTCTTCTATCTAAACCACATATGAACTATAGTTGCAGTGCTGTTCACTTTGATTTCGGCTCATTGATATTATCAGCAAACATTTTTATTATTCTGATTGCAATAAGTATAAATTCCTGTACTATAAATTTCAATTTTAATAAAATTAGGGAAAATGGAAGCGATAGGTGATTGGGCCATGAAGAGTGGAGACTATAGGTGACACATGCATTGTGGTGGCATGTGCTTACCCACTCACCTTTCACATTATTCCCTTTTCAGGTCACCTCTACGAAACTCCTCCTTTTCTTAAGAAAATGTAATAATAACTTATCAGTTTTGCATAGAAGTAGGCCTGAGACTTTTTATCCGAAATCCGGATTCGATCCGAAATCCGATCCGGATTCGCTACAAAAATTCGGATATACGGAAAGGCCAAATCCGGATCCGGATAGTAAAATATTGGATCCGTCAAGACTGGATCTGGATCCGGATATCTTGATTTTAAGTCCGGATATCCAGATCCGTAAGTTTTATTAATAATTATTTTTAAAATATTATATCTATAATATAAAAACTAATTTTATTCATTATATTTTCATTTTTATAGTATATATAAATTTAATATAAATTTTGTAATATTAGACATAGAATTAAAAACATTATATACATTTTTTTATTTTTAAATCATTGTTAATATTTTATATATATTAATATTATTTTTTATTTATTTTAAAAATCCAAATCCGAATATCCGCCGGATATTACAATTTTTAGAAAAATATCTGACACCCGGATATCCGAGAACCACAAATCTGGATAAGGATAATAAAATCATGGATCCGCCGGATAAGGATCCGGATCCGAATATGGATCCGCCAGATAAGGATCAGGATCCGAATATGGATCCGCCGCATAAGGATTCGGATCCGAATATGGATCCTGATACGCCTTAAAAGGATCACTCAACCGGATTGGAAAAGATATGAACTCCAAGAGGAGATCTGATGGAATGAGGGGTCGCACAAAGGTTGCGGAGTGACCTTTGATATTCCCGAACCAGATTGTTGCCGGATGTGGCTCACCGGTCCAACAAAGAGGCGATCTTGAACCGTTGTTTGATATGACTCACAATACCAACAGATAAGGGCGTTTGCTTGGAGCTAACCACACCAAGAAAACTAGAAAAGTTATAAGCAAAGAACAAAGAGTAAAGACTCAAAAAGTTGAAAGAAAATGGAATGATTTTATTAAGAGAAGTGTTTACATATTTATACTACTTGAGGAATAGAAAGAGACATAAGAATGTATTAATGATAGACTTAGTAAATCGAATCTGACTAGAATTTTGAAAGACAATATATTAAACTCTTAAATTCCAGATCTGATCAAAGATGACTCTTCGGCTAACGTCCAGGTTCGTCTGAACCAAGTGGTTCCTTCGCGGTAAGGAGCAGGACGGGCGTGGCACGTTCCGGACGGTCAGCCGGGTAAGGCTCATGCGCCAACTTGGTTCCAACACGACCCAAATCCTTGGACAGTTGTAGAATCCGTGCCTTAGAGAAATTTTGATCATCAAAGTTCAAGAACTGATCATACTGGCCGGCTGATCCATCAGTACCTTCGTCAGGACACTCGGCTCGGATCAGACGGACCAAAAGGAAAAGACTATGGTCTGTCTCGGTTTCCACTCGATCAAAGTGAGTTCTGGCGTGACCATCAGTCTTGGCTTGACCATCAGTCTTGGCTTGGCGAGTTGGTCGGGGAAGACGAGCTCCTGTACGGTCGGTTCGGTCATCTGAACGTGGTTCCAGCCTTAGCTCCTTTCCAGATGCTCGCGGGTTGATCCGGTACACGGCTCGGTCTGTCTGTCTGGAACGGTCGGCTGCTTGAGCCTCAGTTGGAATGATCTGATCGTCCTGAGCTCCATCCTGGCCTCGTTCCATGTACTGATCCATGTACTAGGGCACATCATACTCTCCTTCTTCAAAAGGATTTGTCCTCAAATCCATTGTACCTATATCAAAAGGAAAGAAATCAGATACAAAAGAATTAAAATTCAAGGGAAATTCAGTGAATGAAAAGACTCGACATAAACTTCCTTGGAGTTTTGAAGTCGTTTTCATCAAGTAATTCCAAGTCCTTTGGCGTCCATCATTGCTTGTACTCCTTGGGAAATGATCATGCTTATCCTGTTCATTCAAAACAACTAGAGAAACCACATCAAATCTGATAAAGAAATAATCAAAGGGTTTCTCTATCCTTAAGACATCAAAAACAGGATCCAAACTCTTAGGATAATCATCAAGCATGTGGGCAAGCATCAAGCAAGTAAACTGATCACCAAAAATTGGTTTATCAATTTTAAAATTAGGCCAAGCTGTGAAACGGTTAGGGAAAGAAAGAGACAATGCCAAATCTGAAAAATTCTCATCATGAACAAAATCAAATTGATTCTTTGGCCTAAGTAATTTTGGTTCATTCATTTTTCTACGCCAAATCTCTTTCAAAGCACATCTTAAGTAAAACAATTCATGAAAAAGTTTAAGCAAAACGTTTTTCAACCAAGTAAAGATGTGTTTTCTTTTGGATATTCTCGGATTCAAAACGTTTTCATGATGAGCGGAGATAATCAACCCATGATCCTTACAGTGCTTTTGGTTTGGACAGAAGGTTGACTGAGGCAACACCTTTGGTTCATGGAGGATCGGTTTTGGCTCAGGCCGCTTCTTTCTTGGGCCTGAATCTCCTTTAGAAGTCTGGTACTCATAGATAAATAGACTAGAGAACCTCCGGTTTGGAAAATTCATATTTGCTTCCTCCATGAAGATTTTCAAGTGATTCCAAGCCTTAGTGAATCTTTGGTGAGTTGGCTTTCCAGGGAAATTGGATTTATGACAAAGGACCTTCTGAATGTTGAGATATCCTTTTTGGACTGAACCCCTGTCGCTGGCATCTCCAAGGTAGCCGGTTTGGACAACAAAGCTTCTCCAAATCTCATGCTGTTGGCCAAGGTCAATGCTTTCATTTCTCAGAGGCTAAACTTGTCTTTCCTGGATACTCAAAACAAACACTAAAAGACCAGGATCATATGTGCAAGACAAGTACTTACTCAATTCAAAAATCAAAATCTCTTTTCCAAGAACAGGTAGCACACATTTCAGCCTTTCAAGATGCACATCAAAGTAAACATTGTAGACCAGAATGATGTCAAGGCATGCTACAATATTACTCATTTTCAGAACATGCCTATCCTTCTCAACATCTGAACACAAAAGAGTAAGTTCAGTTTGCACAACATCTATCAAATAATCTAGACGATTGTCAAAGAAGGTGTTGTAGACCAAGATGTTATTAAAACTCAAAACAACACAATTATCACGAAATGATCTCAGGAGATGCCAAGTTCTATTAGTTTCAGAACATACAAGATCAGGCTGCAAAACAGAATCGCAAAAATCAAGATCGCAAAAATCAGTTTGTTTCAAATCAAGCTCAAGAGATTTTTCAAAATGATCAAATCCTTTGCTATGCTTTAAGAACTGATCAAAACTCAAAATAAATTCAGAACTGATTGAAAACATTTTTGATCAAGAAGTTTCTCAGGTTTAAACAATTTAAAAGATTTAATCATGTTTTCAAAAACAGATTTTGATACACAAAAATCTTTCATCTTGTCAAGACCAAAACGAATCACATCATGAGAACTGATCTTTACAAACATATTAGGCAGAGAATTAATCAAATCAGACTTCTCAAAGTACTCTTGAAGATCAGGAGACAAAGAGGCAGGAGTTGTGCCAAGATCAAAGCATAGATGGCAATCCATGACGATGGAGGTGATGCTTGTTGCTTCTTCATCAAAAACTGGGCCAGATTCGTCCTCCTCATCAAAGATAGGACCTAGATCCTCCTCCAAGGGGTTCCTAGCGTCAAGACGTGGTCCTTGATGTGGATAGTCCAATGGCTCTTCCTCAAAACTTGTTGAGACAAAACAAGACTACTCGGATGCTCCGATTGCAAAACGGTTAGTTCTACAATAGTCTGTTCATTATCATTCATAAACTCAGATTCAAGAAAAGGAAGATCACAATTTTTCTCACAAGAAAACAAGCTTTCAATTTGTTCTTCATCAGATTCATCAAAGATGGGTAAAGAATCTGAAAATTTTTTAAACTCTTCAACATGGGTTTCAGATTTACCTTTAGGTTTTTCACTGATGAACAATGATGGCTCAGCTACAGGTGCACGTGTGGATGTGCTCTTCTTATGGCTCTTGCTGATGTCTTTGAGGGCTTTCATCATTCCCTTTTCAAAGTTGTCACAGATTTCTTGGACATCAATCTGAAGTAATCACCTTTTTGGATCAGACACATCTCTGGTCGTTTTGATATGATCCTTGCACCTTAGGTCTAGCCGTTTCTGCTCACTAACAAACTCATCAAAATTATTCAAAGAATATTTAAATGGAAATTGAGAGACAGTTTGTCATGGGGGTTTCTCCTTGCTACTTTTCCTTTGAAGACCAAACATCATAACCTGAAATTCTCAACACAAAAGTTAGGAAATAAAACCTCACACTCTCAAGTGTTTAATCTAACCCACTCAAGTGTTTCTCTCAGATTTTATGGTAATCACACAAGCTCCTTCTCAATGTTCTAAGAGAACAGATCAAGGAATCCAATGGGTAGATCCAAGCAAACAAAGACTTTTTTTTTTGTAAAGATAGATAGAAAAGAGAGAATTTTGGTTTTGAAATCCGTTTTAACCACTTCAAAGGCTGTATTTCTCCTCAGCAGCAAGCTTTTTCTTCCACCACCAATCCATAAATCAAACTCTTTGAAATCTTTTTTTTTTAATCGTAGATCTTTTTTTTTTTTGTACTTTTTCTAGTGGATGGTAATGAGGGGCCCGGATTTAAGATAGAAAGAAGAAGAAGAAATGTTTATGAAATAGGAGATGAGAAGATGAACAAACAATACTGGAAGAGTGGCTCTGATACCACTTTGATACGCCTTAAAAGGGTCACTCAACCGGATTGGAAAAGATATGAACTCCAAGAGGAGATCTGATGGAATGAGGGGTCGCACAAAGGTTGCGGAGTGGCCTTTGATATTCCCGAACCAGATTGTTGCCGGATGTGACTCACCGGTCCAACAAAGATCCACCAAAAGAAGAATCTCGAACCGTTGTTTGATATGACTCACAAGACCAACGAGTTTGAGAGATGTTTGCTTTGATATGACTCACCAAGAAACAAGACAAGTTCTAAACAAATAACAAAGAGTAAAGACTCAAAAAGTTGAAAGAAAATGGAATGATTTTATTAAGAGAAATATTTACATATTTATACTACTTGAGGAATAGAAAGAGACATAAGAATGTATTAATGATAAACTTAGTAAATCGAATCTGACTAGAATTTTGAAAGACAATGTATTAAACTCTTAAATTCCAGATCTGGTCAAAGATGACTCTTCGGCTAACGTCCAGGTTCGTCTAAACCAAGTGGTTCCTTCGCGGTAAGGAGCAGGACGGGTGTGACGCGTTCCGGACGGTCAGCCGGGTATGGCTCATGCGCCAACTTGGTTCCAACACGACCCAAGTCCTTGGACAGTTGTAGAATCCGTGCCTTAGAGAAATTTTGATCATCAAAGTTCAAGAACTGATCATACTGGCCGGCTGATCCATCAGTAAGTTCGTCAGGACACTCGGCTCGGATCAGACGGACCAAAAGGGAAATACTATGGTTTGTCTCGGTTTCCACTCGATTAAAGTGAGTTCTGGCTTGCCATCAGTCTTGACCATCAGTCTTGGCTTGGCGAGTTGGTCAGGGAAGACGAGCTCCGGTACGGTCGGTTCGGTCATCTGGACGTGGTTCCAGCCTTAGCTCCTCGGATTCTCGCGGGTTGATCCGGTACACGGCTCGGTCTGTCTGTCTAGAACGGTCGGCTGCTTGAACCTCAGTTGGAATGATCTGATCGTCCTGAGTTCCATCCTGGCCTCGTTCCATGTACTGGGGCGCATCAGATCCGGATCTGAATATCTTAAAATACCCCAGATATCCGATCCGTCCGAGGCCTACGTAGAAGTATGCTAACTTAATTCTTTCAAGACCTGGATTTCCTAAACATTGTTTTTCCAAATTTAGGTTTCACACGCATAACTCAAAGTACATCTAACCAACCGTTTATTCTATTTGACACAATATGAAATTCAAAATCCTTAATTTTCTTACATCTATGTTTTGTCATATAATTTCCTCAACTCTAGAAATTAGTATTTTAGTAATTATAAATCAATTTTCATTCATTAAAAGGACACAACTAATGTAAAAAAGTTTTGGATTGAATAAATTGTATATTCAATTCAACAAAATTTTGTAAAAAAGAGTAAATTAAAATTTTCCTTTTGGTTTGATGATTTTTGTTTGTCAACTAATATCACAGACGACTGTTAATATGTAAAAACTATTTTAACTGTGTACATCACATTCTATCATTCGAAATACTTTTAATATAAGTTTTCTCCGCACCAAACTAAGTTTTGTTCTACAGTTTGCAGTGTGATTAAAATCAGAAGCGATTACAGTATTGTTTTTTTTTACTGAACTTTTAGCGATCACATAATTTTTTCCATACATAATACGTCGATCTATGATAAGTAAGTGTACAGACACGATGGTTATGATCAATTTAATATGTAATACATGACATCATGAAAGAAAGCTTTATGTATAGCATGTGAAAACTCCACGGAAGTTTTGAGGGAGCTTTGGCCCCAATAGAGACCCATGTTTGAATCCCGCTGGTCACTGTCGATTAAAATAAAGTGAAAAATGCGGTTTTCCGAAATACCTTCTGTGGAGGTGTACTTAGGCGCTAGTCAGATATTCTCTGGAATGTCCGAATTACCTGGATTATCAAAAAAAAATTCCACAGATTTATCCATAACCTATAAGAAAATTGCATTTTTCAGAAACTGGATTCCGGTGAAAATGAATTTATCACATATGAACCACTAGTCCACTTCATCAGAAAGATTTAGTCATAAGAATAACTTAAATATTTGTTAATCGTATATAAATAAATAAAAAAAGAGTTAGACGAATTTTAGATTTATTATTTTGAAAACTCAACTAAAAATTTGGGAGAAATGGGCTCCTCAGTCCTCACTCGCTCGTACAGGGAAACCCAGAAGATTTGAACCTAGTGGTGGGCACTGGGCAATAACTATTAACAATGGCAAACAGAACACAGCAATGATCAACGCGTTGAAATAGATGAAAAAGATTTTTGTCTTTTTCATCAATATCTTGTTCACCCCACCTGAAAATCCAGGTTGGTCTCTTATGTTTTTTCCATACTTGTAATCATTACAATACATGAAGATTTTATTATATATCAAAGTACTCTTAGATCAAACAAAACCCTTAACTGCAATCAAAATCTCCTAACTTATTCTTTTTTTTTGCCGAATTTTCTGGCAAGCGTTCTAGTTAATGGGTATCCATCGATCACCTCAGTTTTCTTAAAACAAATGATTGAAGAATGAGATTTGTCTTCTATTTCATTTTTGGATTATGCCTTAATTTTTCAAGTAAATATACATTTTGTTATGTATATAATTAATATTCTTCTAGGAAGAAAAGTTTGTTTGTTTTTCTTTCTCCTTTATTTTTTCCTCCACCACTGCACACAAGGCATTGATTCTCTGTCTATCTCGCCTGTGTGTTAAAACCGGTAGCTCTCTCCTCTGTTTTTTTATAATTCCTTATGCTTCCCAAAATATATATTTCTTGTTGTATTAAGATAAAAACCTTTTAAGTTATTTTCCCTATTTTTTTAGATATTTGATTCTCTTTTTATACCCTCCTTTTCAATGGACGCATCCTCTATAGCCCATAGCTATGTCCTTCCATTCCCTTTCTAGTAGTTTTTTTTAGCTGTTGTGCACATTGAGCATCCCATAGTGAATGATTCAGATTCACCTCTTTTCTTTTATTCCACATTTCGACATCATCCCTTTAATTTGGTTATATATATACAGATCGCCTTCTCATATATTTATCACCAGTTGTTGTTTGTCTTTGAAACTTGAAGGCTCTCAAAAGAAAAACTACACAACCTGTAGAGTGTTCAAATTACCTTTCAGCAACAATGAGTTATTCTCATCAAAGCATGGGTTCTGGTTTGTTTTCTCCCTTCTTGATTATTGTTCATGTTATATGTTTTCTTGAAATCTTAGTAATGCTTCTTATGATCAAGTTTATCTCTAAGATTATTTCTATAGAGATTATCTTGGGTACCAGGCTGAGAATTCTCTGGTTATCATAAAGAACGAAATAATTCTCTGCTTGAGACTGGTTATGGACTTTGTATATGGTAAAATCTTTGAAGGTAGTAGAAATGCAAGGGGATATGAATTTGGAAGGACTTATGTTGTGAGGCCTAAAGGAAAGCATCAAGCCACTCTAGTATGGCTTCATGGTCTTGGGGACAATGGCTCTAGGTAACACTCTTCAGATGGCTTGTTTTATTATAATGATTTTCGTCTGATAGGCTCAGAGTAATTCTTGAAGCCTAAACTCATGCTTGATGATTTCCCTTGATGTCTCAAGTTTTAATATCTTGTAGAAAGCTTCAACTTTCGGATGTAATTAAATGGACGGAAAAAAAGTTTGGTTAAAGTTGAATTTTGGCATTTTCTCTAATAACAATTTTCAACTACAAAATTTGTGGGGCAAATTTGTTTGTGCTTCTTCTTTTATTACTTTATTTCTATGAAGGTTTATTTGTATACATAAATGTTTTGGCGCCGCAAAGAACTAATAGATTTTTCCATTATACCTTTCCTCTCAGATGTCTTCTCTAATAGGAATATTGAGTTAAGTTCATTAAATCTTTTTTTTTTCTTGTAATAAAAATAGGTTGTATATACCTTATTTCACGGCTCTGGGTGGACTACTAGCTGACTTTAGTTATTTTGCTGGTAAAATATTAACAAGACAATTTTCTGGTCTCACATGAAAAACATTATTCTATGTTTAGTATTAATCTAAACAAATATATATTGAAACGTCCATGTGTAAGTGATAGAAATAGAAAGACCTCTAAGATAAAAAACAGAGAATTCAAAACAAGTAATGAAAGTTGTGTTCCAAGAAAGAAACGTCCATGCGTTTCTCACCTAGTCTCTGTTTCATCTGCAGCTCATCTCAGCTCATGGAAAGCTTGCATCTTCCAAATGTAAGAATCCATTAAACATATTTTATAATGAATCCACCAAAACCACTTTCAGGTCTTTGAGAAAAAATTAATTATATGGTGCTATTCACAGATAAAATGGATTTGCCCGACTGCTCCTACGCGTCCTGTTTCAAGTCTTGGTGGATATACCTGCACTGCTTGTAAGATGATTTGGCTTTCTTTTAAACGTATTTCGATTGAAATCTTCAATAAACATCTTTTGATGTCTCTATATGTAATAATAGAATTGCAAACTTAGAAAAATGGTTGTATATATATCAGGGTTTGATGTTGGGGAAATTTCTGAAGACAGTCATGATGATTTGGAAGGTTTAGATGCCTCAGCTTCACATATTGCTAACCTTTTGTCCTCTGAACCAGCAGATGGTAAGCAGGAGACATAACCTGCTTTTAGATTATAAAACACCAACCATCGATATATATTAGGCTGTAATCTTTAATTTTTTCTTTCTCATATTTATAGTTAAAGTGGGGATAGGAGGTTTTAGCATGGGAGGAGCGATATCTCTTTACTCTGCCACTTGCTATGCTCTTGGACGTTATGGAACTGGCCACACATACCCTATAAACCTACGAGCTGTTGTAGGACTCAGCGGTTGGCTTCCCGGTTGGAAGTAATTATTCTTCAAGCCCTCTTGTTGCGTGAAACTTTTTTTTTTTTAACAATGTACAAATATATATTTCTTTTTTTCCATACTGATAGAAGCCTGAACTAAACTTTGTAGGAGCCTAAGGAACAAAATAGAATGTTCGTATGAGGCTGCAAGGCGGGCTGCATCGTTACCAATCATACTTACACATGGAACTGGTATATATGTGTAAAATGTCCTTTGTTATCTACATTTACTCATTTTTTTGCTTTAACTAATGACTGCGAGCTCGTTTCAAAAAAAAAAAAAAACTAATGACTGCGAGAAGCTGATCTTTACTGATTTTTTTTTTGTGTTACAGCCGATGATTTGGTTCCTTATAGGTTTGGAGAGAAATCTGCGCAGTCTCTTGGCATGGCTGGATTTCGACAAGCTGTCTTTAAGCCATACGAAGGGTATTCATATAATATAAGAGTTGCAAAAATAATTTGATTTTATCATTTGTTTGGACATACTTGTAAAGAGTTTTGGGGTTTATGTAATGTGCAGACTTGGTCACTATACTGTTCCCAAAGAACTGGATGAAGTCGTTCAATGGCTCACAACAAGGCTCGGGCTCGAGGGCTCACGCTAAACAGACTGCCATGCATCTAGCTATATAGGCCCTATGGTCGACCAGAAATAACTTGAGATAGTATAATGTATAATGGGTGGGTTT
>NC_027753.1:9577048-9578901 GCF_000695525.1 Brassica oleracea var. oleracea
GGGGGGGTATATATAGCTCATGGTTCGTTGTTTTGTGATTTATTTTGTCGCTTGCTCATGAATAAAGGTCTTTAACGCTATTTTAAGTAAGACTATTTCCATATTCTTTCGTTGAGAAATATAGATTTTTTAAATTTATTTATACAAAAGATCATCGGGTACGAAAATGATCAAAAATTGTTTTATTAAAGGATAAATATATAATTATACTCATAGGATTAATTAATAGAGACTCAATGTTTAAAATTAAATGGTGGATTTTAGGGGTGGGGTTTAGAATTAAAAAAAAACAAAAAAACATTGATGACAAAAAAATATTAAAATTTAAAAATAAAAATTTAAAAATAGTTTCAAAATCATTGTTGAATTTCAATAAGAAAAATTTGGAAAAGAAAATTTGAAAATTTTTATAAAAAAAATTCAAATTTGAACATATAATTCGAAACTATATAAGTAAAAGTTTACTTTTCTTAGTTTTGCTTATTTATATTTGTATATCTATAAGGAAATGGTAGACATATATTTTACCGTCATTTTTCTCCTTGGAGTTTTTTTGTGAAAATTATTTTAAAATGAGTTATCTGAGAGAATTTTTTTTTTCTTTGTTATATATTTTTTCTGTTGGTGTTTAAACTTTTTCTTTGCGTAAATCTATTGAATCAATGTTGAGAGTATAATTTTATAATCATTGTAATCAGGAGTAGTTTAATATACTAATATTTTTGGTTAATAATAATATTATATTTCATAATTTATAGTTTTAAATATTATTTTATTTAATAGTCTTGTAGAAGACCGCAACTTCATATTCTTTTGATGCTGGTCGGTTTCAGTGCGTTCAAGCTTTCCGGAAAGCAGTTTAATATGGTTTTCCTCTTACTTCCTCTTCGGCAGTAGATTAGGCGAGGATTTAGTTCTTCTCAATCTTATTCTCTAGTTTCTTTATCAGATTTGTATTGAAATCGTTTAGAGTGTTGGGTCTTTTGATTTGGCTAGTTTAGAAATGATCTACTCTTTGTTTTTGTTTTTGTTTTTTTTTTGACGACAGACACCATGTATTATTAAATTCAGAAGGAATAGCTTAGATTTTTGGGCTAACCATCCCAGAATTTCAGAGTTGACATAGGAGAATATAAAGTTTTGCAAGCGAGCACCTTTCGCAAGAAGGTCCGCCCTTGCATTCTCTAACGATAAAAGAAATAGAAAATTCAGTAAACGCTGGTAAAATATGAATGAATTCATTCTATTCTGAAGCCATTGCTTGCCAATCTTCTTCACCATTGATCAGCTTAACAAGCTGAAGACAGTCTGATTCAAAGAATATTGATGTCAATCCTAGCTGCAAAGAGCTTTTCATTGCATAGAGCAAGATAGTGAAATCTGCATGCAAGGGAGAGAGGACTTGTACATCCCGATGGAACCATACATATGTGTTTCAGGTGCCATATCAGAAACAAAACCTCCTCCAGAAATCGTTGAATTTGTCACCTAGGATGCGCCCACTTGGCATCTAGGTAGTGGTGACTCATTCTCCAAATTTTCGTTATTTGAGTTCCGGTTTCCTCCGTTACCTTCCTTTTCCGCTATTACTTGTGCCACCCGCTAGTTCTTCTCCTCTTTAGTTGCGTGTGAAATTGTGTCTGCCGGATGAATATGGTTGCCGTTAAAAGTTTTCTCGTTCCTAAATTTCCATATGAACCATAAGATCCATGGGAATCGAGCCAGCACATTTTCAGGGGTTCCGTTCTTTTTTGCACGGAGAAGTAGATAGTCGAAGTTGTCGAGAAGTGATTCTCTCGGGAAGGACCCCGGAGTCAACGGTATGTCGGAAAGTGCCCATGTTTGGAGCGCAT
>NC_027753.1:9579267-9588390 GCF_000695525.1 Brassica oleracea var. oleracea
GGGGGGGGGGGGGGGGGGGCATTAGAACAAGAGATGATTTATCGATCCCTCTCCATCTCCACACCGAGGGCACGATCTGTCCGTTCCACATTGTCTATCAGCCAATCGACTACAAGTCGCTAAACATGCCGATAAAGTCTGCCAAAGGAAATGTTTAATCTTCCTTGGTGCTTTTAAATTCCAGATCATGGCTGTAAGAGGAGTAATACTTGGCTCCATATCTGCAGTTTCCTTTTTCTCCTCTTTCAGTTGAATTGCAAGCTTATAACCAGATTTTACGGTGTACAGACCAGATTTAGTATGGATCCAACAATACCAGTCATCCCTGAAGTTATGGCTAGGACGAATGCTTTGAATCAAGGGGATATCACCCGGATCCATTAGAGATTCAAGCATCTCTACTCTCCATTGCTTGGAGGACTGATAAATCAGCTGATTTACAAACATGTTCTGATCATGATATACCCCTATGTCTATACCCCCATTGCTTGGATATCTTCTCTTTGTTTCTTGTTTCTTTGTATTGGAGTTTTGGCTTTCCCGTACTTGGGGTTTGTGTTTATGGAAATTTAGGACATGCCAGCTTATTTATCTTATCCCTGTAACCCATTTTGTATTCTTTCATGAATGAAATCGTTAGTGTTAAAAAAGTTTACTACATTTACAACTGTTTAGCAAAAAGTATAACTATTTACCATATTATTTATGCATTTAAACGTGCCACCTTACATCTAATTCATATGGATTACATTTAAAAAGAAAAGAAAAGTTAGACATCCTCCTCCACTGCTTGACCAAGCAAAGTTAGGGTAAATGGGTAATACGTCCGAGAAGTAATCACCTCCACAAAATTTAGCCATATCAATCGTCAAATTCGTTCTACGTGTCAGGGGAATGCTTAGATACAGGATTTACTAAAAAAGGCTTTTGAATTGTATAAATACCATTTCGATGCATATCAATCCGTTCACGTATAATACAATTTACAATTTTAACTAAATACGTTAACAGATCCACAAAGAAGATGTCGTCAAACCAAGAGTTAAGCCACAACGCCGGAGAAGCCACCGGTCAAGTTCAGGTACATACAAAAACACAAAAGGACAATGTCAAAGAATATTGTATCAACATTACTTTTCTCTCTTCTTGGTTTGTGTTGTTAGGAGATGTATATTTTTTGGTCCTGCCGTTGGTTTTTTGGTCTGGCAGTTTCCTGACTTAGGTGGTTAGGTTTGGAGCTTGCGTAAACTTTCCCCGCTGGGGTCTTTTGGCTTGGCTTGTTTCACAAGTTAAGATAAATAATGGAAGTTTTATTTTTAAATGAATAATAATAAATATCACGATACAATGGCGTTTTTGATATCGTATTATGCATTTTCCATATGTTTTCTTGATGTATATAAATAAACTTTCGAAATTTTCTTCTAAAAGTTGACCAAATATATTTGAAACCCGAAGACTATGGTTTCATTTGCATATGTGTTTGGACCGGGACTGAAGTACACCTTATTTATTTTTGTATTTATTTATTTTAGTTTTTTGAACTTTGACCATCAATCAATTTTCTACATCGGACTTTTTTGAGGAATAATACATTTTTAATTACAGCTGAAGAAGGAAGAGTATTTGAACAAAGTATCACACGCAATGGATCAGAATGTTGATCATCACACTCACTCACAGTCCCACGCAGAACATGATCAGAACAATCCTTCCCTAATCTCACAGGCCTCTACTGTCATTCAACAGGTTTATTCTTCTTCTTTTTTTCATTATGATTAATGAATGATATTGACATAGTTTATTGGTTTATACCCCATTGAGATATTTATTGTTACTTTTGGAGTGTAGACAGGTGGCCAAGTGAAAAATATGGCACAAGGAGCAGCCGACGCTGTGAAAAACACTCTTGGGATGAGTCCGGCCACCAACAACCCTAGCAGCCCGGCCGGCAGGACCCACCCGAGCAATCCTAGCAGTCCAGCCGGAACGACCCGCCCGAGCAACACTAGCTCAAGGAATATATAAACGGAATAATTCAAGGAACGTTGGCCTGACTTCTCAATAAACATAAACTAATGTTGTGTTTTAACCTTTTTTTTTATTGCTTTGGTTGTTCAACTTTCTGATTGTTTGGTATTTTTGTTATGAATTAATCGTATAATAATATCATCCATTTCTTTTTAATTTATATAAATAAAATCAAAAGCCTATATGCTAAATTGCCTCAGCAGTGAACCATGGTGCTCCTAGTTTCCTTGGTCATCTGCATACTATTGGACCATGATCCAGTTATTATTATTTTCAGTGACATAATATACACAAGTACTTAATTCGCAATTTTTTTTTAAATGGTTGTATTCTTACTTAAGAAATCTGTTGTGGTAATAATGAAATACTAGATTTTGATCCGCGCTCGAGAAGCGCATATATTTTTTTGTTGATCGTTTGATAAAATTTGAATGAATTTATAATATACTATTCCTTCTGTTTCAAAATACATGAAGTTTTAAGATTGTGCACAGCTATTAAGAAACTTGTTTTTTTATCCTAAAAAAATCATTAAAATATAAATTAAAAGCTATTCAACCAATCACAAAACAGACTACAAAATATCATTGGTTACACAATTTTTGATAAATTGAAAAAGTGCATATATATATATGAAAACATCATCTATTTTGAAACATCAAAAACTCTTTAAAACATCATCTATTTAGAAACGGAAGAAGTATTTATTAGATATCTATACTATTAAAAAGTGTTCCAATGAATCACCAGCAATTTTGGTCCATTGTCTCCATGAGTGGAGGACTTTGACTTGTACACGCCAAGTAGTCTTGTGTGGTTTGAGGTTTTTCAAGAATGTCATCTGCATATTAGTAGCCATGTTAGTAGCCATGTTTTTGGAATCGTTTCTGTCCTGACTATTTTCTAGTGTTTTGGTTTCGATAGAGTTGATGGTAAAGGCCAAAAGGATATCAAGTTAGTCAATATTTATAATAGGAGATGTTTGTAGTCGACGTAGGTTAAGAAAAGTTATGACAGAATATTTTGTAATCAATATAGGTTACCGAAAATCTTGGTAGAAAATATAAGTAGAATCGATTAGATATTTTAGTTGATAGAAATAAGGGAAATAAGGTACTTGGCCGTAATAAATATACTTGTAGACCAAGTAATTTAATTTTTAAGTGTTTTTTTGGTTAGATAATAGTAAAAATAATTAACAAAAGAAATCTACGAATATATCCACTTAGCATATTCACAACATATTCTTTTTTTTTGTTTACATAGTTTGTTACGTATAGATATTTAACTCTTTAAACTGTAAATAATAAAAATTAGTATAGTGTCTAAACTACTAAAATAGAAGTACAATTTAAAATTAACCCTCACTTTTCCTTAATATTTACAATAGCATGCCACTAACTTTAAATACTAAATTACCCTAACTAATTGCCATATTACTAAAATCAATGATATTCCATAACAACTCCTATATTTAATCAATCACATAATAATATCAAGTTATCAGTTTGAATAATTAAGCTATTAAAACTGAAAGGAATATTTATTAATAATTTCAAAAGACGTAATTTCCTTTTATAGAACATGTTAATCACGTTTGACAATAAGTTAGGATTTTCTTTTTGACCTACACAAAAATCATCTATATATATATATATATCTTATTTCTATATCGTGAATGCACATTTCTTATTCACTCAGCAGCCTAGACATGTCTTAATCTTCAAAGTTTTCAAGACAGAACAACCGTTGCATCTTTTTTTTTTTTTTTTTTTTTTTATTATATTAATCAAACTTGAGGTGGTATGGGTAACCAAACCGGAATAAAACAACCAACAAAATGAAGTTTTCTATGGAACGATCTTGCCGTCCTAGCTAAAGAATCAGAAATCCGATTTTGCACTCGTGGGATATGAGTAATCTTGAAGTCCAGGAAGCATATCTGCAGAGTCTCTATCCTCTTCAATTCTGTCGCAAAACTTGGCCAAGCTCGTGGCTCTTTAATCATTGCAATCAAATCCTTGCAGTCTATTCCAAAGCTCCGGCATGTCGAGTATTGCAGCATGCTCTCCATCCCCCATCTTAGTGCTTCTAGTTCTGAATGCAGAGGAAATTCCAGTCGAATGTAGTTTCGTGTTCCCATAAGTTGAACCTCCCCCAAGCTGTCTATCCAAGCCCATCCACACCCGCTGAACTGTGATGTAGTTGTCCAAGAGCCATCAATCATACATATACTACCCAAGCTTAAGACTTGAGGTTGATCACTACTATGTTCTTGTTGAGGTGATGGCACCATCTCATTTGCATTGAACCAGACTTGGCACTCACTCTCTACGTACCGAATTAGCTCCAAAGGATCTCGATCAATTATATTCCCCTAAAAAGTTTATCATTCCTGACTTTCCAAATATACCAGATTATCCAGGGATAAGGATCCCTATCTGAATCTGGATGAACAATGTTGTCATTTCTCCAGAAGAAATAATTCATATTAGCATAGACACTTGATACTAAAGAGATAGTTGTATTCGTTGGCATCGAGGATAAGGCCCAAACTTGTAGGGCTTGTGGGCAATCAAAAATTACACGAGTGACAGATTCTTCTGACAACCGTTGCATCTTTAAAAGAGACAATATGAATAGAATATCATAAATTTATAAGAGAGTAGGTTAAAAGCTCCTAGGGTTTTCGTCCGTTAGCCGTCAACTTCGTTTTGCTCCGGCCAGCTCGTCCTCTCGCGGTGGTCGGAGGCGTTCTTCTCCTTGTCGTCTCTGTTCTCTTTTTGGTTGTCATACGTCAGATTTGTGGGATTTTTGGGTTAAATCTCGTGGTTTTTCTGTGGTTTGGTGGCGTGCAAAGACAGTGTCCTCCTTTTCTCAGGCACATGGCTCTGTTTCCGGAGGCAGTGTTTTCGTTGGACTAAGACTAGGTGTTTGTCAGTGTGATGGTTTACTAGATTTGTTTTGCTGTTTCTTGGCTGCTTTGGTTTTTTTCGAGTGGTGTGGTGGTGCGTGGTGGATAGTGGTGGTCAGAGGTTTTTATTCATTATATTGTGTTCTATGGTGGAGACGTGTTGAGTGGCAGAGAGTGGTTGATATCACGTTTCAATAGTCTTTATGAACATATGTTTTCAACGTGGTGTTAATGGATGTGATCGACTATCTATATGGTTTGTACTTTGCGGTTCAAATTTGTTCAACAGTAGCTTAACTGAAGCTAACTCAGAACAAAATAGACAAGGGCAATTGAAGAAGAAGATTTATCTACACTATGAGAATTATGTTCTTGTTTTTGTTAAAGGTATTAGAAGTCCGTCTGCTACTGCTGGAACAGGAACACATAATTTATCCTATTTCGAAATAAGATCAGTTTGTTATTGCTAATCTGACATCATTGATGTTGTCTTTGTTAGTTTTGGGTCTAAAAGACCATTAGTTTCTCATTATGTATTCTTCTTCTATGATGCAATAGATGCATAAGCGTTAAAAAAAAGAATAGAAAAAGGTACTCGGATCATATAATGTAATCTCCAAATACCAAGCACATTATATACTATGGAGAAAAGATACCTTGAGAGAGAGTGTGTGAGTGCGAGGATAGTAAAGTGTTTTTTAACAACCAAAAGTTCAAGACCTTATGTACATAATCTCCCGTTGACTCAAAGTTAAATTTAGAAATTATAATTTAAAAATAATATTTCGTACCAAAGTTAGTTTAAACCCATGGCGCGCCACAAGGAAAGCAATCCCATTGCCACCCAACACTTTTGTATCAAAAGTCAGTCAACTTCTACAAAGGAATATTACTCAAAACTATCTTCTCCAACCTATAACTAAACTACCTTGAAAGTCAATGCGCCACTTAAACGGTAGAGTACTACTACTGATTTGATATTCCTTCATATCAAAACCTACGGAAGTTACTGATAAGAAGTTTATTTTCTTCACCACCATCTGGATTCCAAACATCACATATCAGAATACTATTAACAAGTTCGGTAGTGAACTTATATTATAAAACTGCTACGGAAGTGACTGCCATCAAATGTTTCAGAGAGGAGCAGCTGATCTGGGTTGTCTCATTTACCACCAATTGTAGCCGAGATGAGAAACTGATTCGGGTTGTCCCATCCTCTAATGTTTGGTCAAAAATACTAAAAATTGATAAGGCACCAGTTTCTGAAAGGAAGCGAGCTAAAACCTCCAGTTCAATGAACTTGAAATAACAAAAGGTTCAAAAGGATTTTTTTGACTAAAGTTCAAAAGGATTTTATTATACGTTAACCCACATAATGTTCACATGAAGAAAAAAAACACAATATGAATGGAACCACTTACTCTGTTCATGGCTTGGCAACGTTTTGGAAGAGTTCCTTATAAAAAAGAATAGTAATATATAAAACAAACAAATGATTTGTTTTAGTTAATTCACATTTACCGTTATATATCTATGTTTCACTGCTAACCATCATGATATATATATATATAAATGAGTAAAACAATTTGACTGTTTAAAACAATTAAAAAACTGATGCATACAAACTATAAAATCATATTATACATAATGGGTCTGTATTGGTTAGTCGTAAATATACATATATATACATATAGGTAAGCATGTAGGAAAAATTATGAGCAATATAAAAGTTAAAGAAAACCCGCACGGGCATGCATATCAGAATCTAGTTATCTTTGTTTCATTTGGTGATATATGAATTAGTATATAATTTGGTGATATATATATTTCAAAATTTTTTGTCAGAAATTAATATATTTATATCATAAATATATAACGTAAATAAATGTATTAATAGTATCGATCATATACTATTCATCAATGTTTATAGAACTACATACCATAGTGGTCAGCTATATTTATAAGTTAACAAATTTGTATTTTAAACATATAACACAGAATCAATTAGTAGTATATAAATGTAGTATTTCTATTCAGTTTATTATAGTTTATTCACTTAAGTATGGTATGTCCGAACCAAGAAGAATATTAATGTCATTATATGTTATAATAAAAGAAAAATAATTAAGTTGCATCTGTTTAGGAAAAACGAAAATAACTAACCATATAATGTATAAAAATATAACTTTACATAAATAAAACTTATTAGGTTTTTAATGAATAGATCCAACAACCATTCATAAGTAGATTTTTTAAGAATCTTTTCTTTTTAATAGTATAGATTAACAATTGTTCCTATGTTTGGATTCACATTCGAGCTACAATGTTCCTGTATTTGGTTTCACATTTAAGTTTGTTCCTATATAATGGAATCGAAACTGTAAAGATAAAGAATACATTGTGTACATGCCCGGTCCAGTTTCATGTGGCGCCTAAAGCTCAAAAACTTTAGATTCATCAATAAAATATATAGCCTATAAAAATGTAAGAGTAAAGAACTGAAGCCACCACCTCTGTAACACAAGTTATAGAAACAACCACTATACCACTGTCATTTCTAACAAAATTGCTGCCCCTAAAATATATAACTTAATTTTGGCGCCTAAAGCAAGAGCTTTGCCCACTTTAGCCAAGGCCCGGTCCTGATTGTGTATTATATTTTCAATTTGAGACTTGCTCTCTTTTTTTCTGGTGACTTTTATGTTTACGAAACATGTCGCCTCAGATCAACGTTCTAATAGAAACAGCATTGTGCTTCACTCAGGTTTCGTAGGCTCCTGAAATCGAAATACATGGAACGTCGGACAAAAAATATAAAAAATACTATGTCTTGAGAATAAAGAAACGAGCATGGTTAAATTAATAGCCAATGCTTCTCATCACTCATGCGTAACGGTGGATGAGCAGACCAATAAGGAAAGTACGAAATACCTTGTATATTAATTAAGAAGTATTATAACATTTTTTGGTAGCAATATATGTATCATCAAAGGATGATTCTTAAAAATTAAAATCTTTAGAAAAATAGGTTGGTCCAACACCAGAAAACGCAAATTATGTAGATCGTGGAAAAAAAGAGTTACAAGAGATCTTCAGCATGGTGCAATGGCGTATCATTGAACATGGATCTCATAGGGCGGCTCGGAGTGATGCAGTCAGACGTGCATTCTCATATGATGGTAGAATTGGTCCATCTAAACATATGTTATATATTTTTTATATATTTTTATTAAACTAACTATCAAATTGATTAGTAGTGTATAAGAAAATATTCTTTATTCTTTCCTTAAATAAAAGTTACAGAATTACCTAATATGATTATCATATATATGACAATTAATGATTATGAATAATAAAGATTTGATAACAATTTTGTATCCTTTCTCCTTTTTTTAATTTTATATTATTATAAGAAATTAAATAATGAGATTAACCATATAGTAAAAAATTTAGTTTTTTTCTTATACGCTATATTTTGGATCTTTTGAAACGACTGTAAATTACTAAAGATGTTAAAAATCTCACATTGAAAATTTTGTGATCAGTGGTTTAATTTTTTTGTTAAAACAATATACAAATGATCATAAAATCATGGAAATATGAAATCTCATTTAACATATCTATATTATTAAAACTAAAATAACTTTTGGTACTGTTTGGAAATATGGATAGCAGTTTAAACGAGAATTGTTTGGAAACATGTATAGTAGTACAAAAACGAAATATAGTGCTCTATTATTAATTTCATTAATATAATTACATTAATTTTCTTTCCATATTTCACTTAGTTTAACAATTTCATTAATTATATTAACTTAACAATACATCACATCATTAATTATATTACCATAATAATAGTGCACATTTTTATTTATTAGTTAATCAACATTAACTTTGTATCAATTATCCCCCTATATATTAAAAGAGAAGTCACTTTAGTGATTTCTGCTGACATTGCATTAATATAGAGTTTCTCAGGAAAATTGTTATAATTCTATTGGTCGATTTTTTTGAATTTTATTTTTCATTTATTTTAATCAATCGCTTATGTAGACAAACCCAAAACTATTGTTGATTTCGTTAAGCCCATATATAGGTAGGGGAATAATAATTATCGATTTAATTTAACCTTGGGCAAGATTTAGAACTAAGACAAATATTAAAAACTTTCCTTA
>NC_027753.1:9588524-9597050 GCF_000695525.1 Brassica oleracea var. oleracea
TAAGTTGAAATCATTAAATATGCAAATAACTTATTGACAAAATTTGTTTTTAATAACTTACCTTTCTAATATGGATTACTTGTGCAAGTTGAAATCATTAAATATGCAAATCACTTATTCACAATACACATTTAATATCTTTCTTTAAGCGTTTAATTTATTTATTATGCAAATTATTGTGCGTCGTTAATATGAGAAATAAATTGAATGTATATATATAGAAAACAACCAAGGTCTTATAATGCAAATTCTTGAATAAATATATGGTCACACTTTAGTGCTAAGTCAATACTATCATATATATTAAGTGGATGACGTAACATACAAATTTTTGGGTTTTTTTACTATATGTTTTTGTATATATCATATTTATTTTTATTTATAATTTATTAATAATAGATATAAAACAATATTGTTCTATTCTACGCTATGTAATCATCATAGGAAAATACATCAATAATCTATTACTATTAGTAAAAATATATTTGTATACACTTTAAAAATATATATAATATCATAAATGAAATTTATATAACTCATTTTCTTACAATAAAATAAATACATTATTAACAAATAGAGTTTATCTGTCTTTTACATTTTAAGGTCTACGTTCATCTTTACTAATTTATGTTTTCGTATTTCTTAATTAGATATATTACTGCATGCGAGTCGTCGTGGCGGATTCTTGCTTTTCCTACACATTTTCGTACTACTGATGTAGAGAAACTTGGATTTCATCTTCTGGATCAGGAGCTCGTGTTTTTTTTTATGAAGATGAACCTATTGAGAGTATTCTCAACAAAAAGACTGCCAACCAATCCATGTTTTTGGCCTGGTTCATAGCAAACAAAAAAATACCCAGAGGTAAGAGAGTTGACATTTGTAACTATTTCCAACAAAATTTGTTTGGAAATCAGGTACGAGAGAATGGGTACAACGGAGACGAGGCTTTGCGATAAGGAGGATTGCGCATATTCATCCAAAATATGTTGTCTACAAACCAGTTTTTCAGAATATTCCGTAGTCACGGTACATAATTTTAATCTCCTTTTTTTCAAATAAAAATTTTAAAATATATAAACTGTTACAATTATTTATTTTTTGTATTTTCCAGATGGGTTGTGATGAGTTAGGAGACCGATGACGGTATGTCAATTTAATATTATTTCGTGTTCAATAAAATTTAGAAATTTATAAATCTATCAAATAATGTTAACCCGTCAAATTGCTTACAAAATTTATTTAATTTTTTGCAGGTTTCTAATTGAATTTGCTTTCTTTATCGAGAATTGTACTTCATAATTTATATTATTTATAGATAATATTTTCAATTTTATTATATTTTATTTTAATATGTCTACATAAATGTTTGTTTATTATTTATGGAAAAATAATATTATTCACCTAAAATAAAGAATTACAACACATATACAATAAAATTCTAATTAATGATAATATAAAATCTGTTACTTCTAAAACTATACACTATTTATTCCATTTTTTGAATGAAAGTAACTTCTTAAACACACAGAATATTTTGTGACGTTTCAATTATACATACACACAATATATGCCTCTTCATACTGATATTACTTTGTTCCCTCTCGTCCATCTTAAATATTGACTACCAGCTTTTTTTCATGACTGATGAATTCTCCCAAAGACGGTGGTATTATGTTGTAAAAGCTGTTACTTCTAAAAACTATATAATATTTATTCCATATTTTGAATTTTCTTATGCCCGCACAGGGTGCGGGCCGGTCACCTAGTATAAAATTAAAAGTGTAAAATAACAGGGTTTTGCATATGGTTAAACGTTCGGTTTAGTTTGTTTTACTAAAACTTTTTTTCTTATTTTTGTTTCAATCGGTGGAAAATTATGTAGACAAAAACATAATTCAAAGAACTGTTTTGTGAATAAAATAATAACTTAAATCAAAATAATAAAAATGTATTACATTTATTGGCGCTTAATTTTTCACTCCATATAATTATTTTACTAAATAAAAAAACTCTTTCTATTTCACTTAATTTAGCCAAACACATAGAAAAATCATTTTTATTAGTTTATAAAATCAGTTAGGCATGAACATTAACTATTCATTTACGTACGGGTTGTTTCTTTCAGGTATCAATATTTTTTTGTTTTGAAATTAAGCCCCGCTTGAATATTACAAATTTATGTGTGGGTTTTGAGTTGAGTCCTTATGGGTCTTGATGAGTTTGGTTTTGATGTATAGGAACCTAAAAATATCTAAATAAAAAATGTATCTGAAACGGATTCGGATATTTGTACCAAAAATAACCATATTACCCGATTTGGTCTAGGTCTTTTGAATACAATTACTTATATTAAGACATATCTAAAATATATAACACTATTTATGAAAAACAAATATCAATGTATAAAATAGTAAGAACCAATACTCGAGCGGATGCGCAGATCAATATCTAGTATTCATATATATATATATATATATATATATCTATTTTAATATCATTTTAAACTAAATCATATATGATATACCATATAAAAATACATAAATATATCATGCATTGATAAAATATTGAAACCTTAATGTTTAAATTTTTTTAATTTGCATTTAAAACATCTCACATTAAAACATTTCTGATTAAAATTTTTTTGTTACATCAAATATACAAATGTTAATAATATCATATGGGTAGGAAATCTCAATAATAAATATTTATATTAAATATACTATATATCTATTTCAATATCATTGAAATTTAATTATATACCATATATAATAAACAAGAGGTATTGTTTTGATTTATATTCTTACTCTAATTTAATTATATACATAATACGTAAATGAACACAAAATAAATAATAATATGTTAAAACTATTTATATACATAATTTTCATCCCACACAAGCGCAGATCTTAACATTGTTAATGTAATAAATGAGAATTGATTTATCATTATATTTTTATTTTAACGTTACTATTTTAATATCGTTTAAAGTAAACTTGATACCATAAAAATAAATAAATATGTTAATTTTGAAATTTGCATTGGATAAGTATTGAGACCTTAATATTTTAATTTTAAATTTGCTTTGAAAAAATCTCACATTGAAAATTTTGTGATTAATGCTTTATATTTTTTGTTTAACAAATATACAAATGTTAATAAAATCATATGAGTAGAAAATCTCAATAATAAATATTTATATTAAAATATACTATATATTTATATCAATATCATTAAAATTTAATTACATACCATATAAAATAAATAAAATGATTGTTTTGATTTATTTACCAAAACAATATGTATTGTCTTAATTTTTGTGCTTACTCTAATTGATTATATACATAATACGTAAATGAACACAAATAATTAATAATATGTAAAAATTATTTATATAAATAATGTTCATTCTGCGAAATAGACAAATCTTAACCTAGTTAATGTAATAAATGAGAATTGACATATCATTATAATTTTATTTTGACGTTACTTGTTATAAACTTTTGATTTTGTAATACTAGGGTCGGTCTGGGCTACTCCCAGGGTTTTTGTATAAATTTTTGATTATATATTTAGTATGTTTATTTTAATATATAAATTTTAGAATCTATTATAAAAATATAATTAACTATAGACAAATATAAAATAATTTTAAATCATTCATTGCTTTTGTCTTACAGAATTCAAAAATTTTAGTATTCAATTTTGTTTGTTATGGAAATTATATATAAGGTGAAGATCATAATGAACAAAAATTAATTAAATTTTATTTATGGTATTTAATTGGTTGAACTGTAGACATGTTTCATTTCACTTAAAACTATTTATAACGTTTATTTCAGGGCTGGGCAAAAAAACCGAATCCGAAGAGCCGAACCGAACCCAATCCAAAATTGATTAAAAATCCGAACGGGTTCAAAATTTTGGTATCTAGAGAACCGAAACCGAACCCGATCCGAACTGAAGTATTTTGGGTACCCGAATGTATCCGAAATAGATTTATATACCTAAATATATTAATTATTTTTAGATTTAATGTATATTTAAAACCATCCAAAATATATAAGATATTTTTATATTGTCTAAAATACTTGAAAATATATACAAATAGTCAAAAGTAAATGTCATCCAAAGATATTTTTAATTTGTCTAAAATACTTGAAAATATATACAAATAGTCAAAAGTAAATGTTTAAAATAACTAAATTATACTCAAATCACCAAAAAACTTGAAATATCTATTGATTCTCTATCAAAATATTCAAACCAAACCAATTTATATGTTAAGTTTAGTTATTTTGACATATGTTATTAAAATTTATATGTAATATATTATTTTATTTATATATTTTGAGAAATTTAAAGTATATAATCAATTTTTAAATTTTAAAAATCATTTAAATGGGTTATCCTATGGATGGGCAAAAATACAATTATCCGAAGAACCGAACCGAACACGATCCAAAAAAATAGTAGCGAACCCGAACCGAAATTGATTAAATATCCGAATGGGTTCAAAATTTTGGTATCTAGAGAACCGAAACCGAACCAATCCGAACCGAAGTATTTCGGGTACCCGAATGTATCCGAAATAGATTTATATACCTAAATATATTAATTATTTTTAGATTTGATGTATATTAAAAACTATCCAAAATATATAAGATATTTTTAATTTGTCTAAAATACTTGAAAATATATACAAATAGTCAAAAACAAATGTCTAAAATAGCTAAAATATACTCAAAACACCAAAAACACTTGAAATATCTATTGATTCTCTACCGAAATATTCAAACCAAACCAATTTATATGTTAACTGTAGGTATTTTGACATATGTTATTCAAATTTATATGTAGTATATTATTTTTTTATAGATTTTGAGAAATTTAAAGTATATAATCAATTTTAAAATTTTAAAAATCATTTAAATGAGTTGTCCGAATCCGAACCGAACCCGGACCGAAATTTAGAAATACCAGAATGGGGCTGAAGTTTTTGACTCCGAAAATCTGAAACCCGAATAGACTCGAACCGAACCTGAATTCCAACCTTAGGTTATCCGAACCTGAACCGAACCCGCAAAGATCCGAATTGAACCCGATCCAAAATTTAGAAATACCTGAATGGGGCTGACATGTTTGACCCCAAATACTCGAAACTCGAATAGACCCAAACCGAACCCAAATGGGTACCCGAATGCCCACCCATATTTGTTTCTAATTAGTTTCTAAGTAATTAATGCATTATCCCCCCTTACATTTACAACCATATATATTTTTTATGCTTTTTTTCTAAATCAGCTGTTTAAAATTGTATTATTTTCAAGATCAAGTAATTTTAGCTATGTCACTAAAAATTACAAACTGATTTCTTACAACAAAATTTCTGCATTTACAACCCAACTAATTGGACCTATTATCTAAATATTATTTATCTTACTTACACAGATATTTGAAAATTTACCTTTTCCAAAATTTTGTTCCACTTCGTCCAAAGTCTGTTTTGATGTAAATGCACCATTTATATGATATATATATATATATATATATATATATAAGATATATATAATCAATTTTGAACAAAATCATAATCCTATTTTCATCTCAAAATTTGATGTTGATTAAAAAAGTTATCACCAGAATATAACCAATTTTGTGTTGTGGTTTTTATTTATATTGTAGTTGTTATGTCAAATGATAATGTAACTGAGGTTTTTTCTTTTAAAACAAAACCATTTAAAAAAGCAATATAAGACAAACAAGATAAGCTATTTAAATATGTCTAGATCGTGTTTCACTTTCGTTCCCACATTCGAACCAAACATGGCTGACTTACTCATATGAGTTATTTTGTATGCTTCTGGAGTACACAATACTGGTGAATTTGATTTGGAAACATAGTTTGAATTGGAGAAGAATGCTGGGCTAACATATTTTGAGAATTTAAAGGGTTTTCATTATTACTCGCACTACATGCAGAAAATTTGAGTATTTTATTTGAAAGTGTTCGATTATATATTTTATGTGATTCAACGTTCTTGACCATCTTTTTCGATTAAAAATGATATTCAAATTCTATCTCGTTACGATTAACTAAACTTCATAATTCAACTGTTGAGATTGTTTTAATGAAACTATCTTATATTTATTTTGGTGGCATCATTCTCTTTTATTTTTTAGCGCATATGTTTTACTTATGTGTTTATATATTATTTGTTATGTTGTTTTGTATTACGTCTCTAGTTTTGTATTTTTAGTATATATACTTCTTATGCTTTGTATTATCATGATGTAACTTTTTTTTAAATCACATTTATTTGAATAAATAAACTTAATCTTTTGGTTATATCATGAAAATAAGTTTATTTTTTTCTTTTTCATTTTTATGTTATATTTTGTAATTTTAAGATTATCTCTTGAAACCTATATTCTGATTATGTATTTTTCGTGGTTTCCCTCAATATTTTGTAAGTTTTCTTCAGCTAGAGAGAGTTTAATGATCGAAACAGTTAAATTCACTCTTTTAAAATTGTTGGTGACCTTTCTTTAATGAAATGTAAAATAAGCAATAAGTTGTTGGATTTAATTATTTTTATGTATATTTTTGTTATGTTATTTATTTCACTAAATTTTAATTATTTTATTTATGTAGATATTAAAAACATTTAGCTTTACTTATAAATTTTTTTTTACCGTTGTGGGTTGTCATAAATTTTCAATTCCTCTTTGTTTGATTTTTTTATTCATAAAACTTCATTTCAGAGTGACGAACATGATACCAAGAAAATCCATGATAAGGTTATTGGTTGAAGAATTATCTTATTCAGACAACTTTCAACTATCATTTAAATATTTTTTAATCAGTATTGCATGTATATATTATATTCTTTATGCATTGATTTACTTGTGTCAAATTGAACTAAAATCTCTATATACTGTAATTGGGTATATTATGTATTAAAATAATTACATACATGGTGTAGCACAAAATCAACTACAACTTGGCATTATTCAAAATTACCATGAAGATTTTGAATGCTTTAACTAAATAAATAACATAATCTTGTTGTTCTTACCATTGTTTTCGATATTCTATGATACTTTTGTTTAATAAGCTCTAAGGGTCTGACTGGTGACCATTCGAGAAACAAGATGAATGAATAGAAAATGAATGTATGGAATAAAATAACAGGAATGAAAAAGGAATGATTGTTCCTTCTCAAATATAACAAAGAATAATTTTGTTATTTAATTCTCTACAAAAAAAAGAATGAGAGGGAATGAGAGGGAATTATTATTCCTTGTGAATAGTAATTTTTTTAGAAACGTGAGGGGATACATTATTCCTCGTTGTTCCTTGGTCACCATTCATACCTTAAACGTTTCTTCCTATTTGGAGTTTGAAAATTAGAAAGCCAACTTATTATAATAATTTGGACAAAATTGTTAAATTTAGAGATCTTGGAAATATAGGACGAAAATAATGTTCAAAAAACTCTATGGAATGCACATCAAAAGAAACATTCAATCATAACTAGTTTATGGTAAAACCAATGTATCTTCGATCAAAGCTGTAACCATTACCCATTTTTCATTTTATCAAATTCACAAATTTGCAAGAGGAAGACTGAAAAAAGGACTGCAATGTAACTGGTAAGTAAACGTATTCCCATGATTTGACAATGGGTCCTAACATTACAAAATCTCATAATCTCATAAGTGAAACTAACATTGTGTCAATCTCTTTCCACTCTTTATCTTCTTCTCTACTAAGCAACTTCACACAGAGAAAATGCAGCAACCCTAAAGCATACTGTTGAGAGGCACTGGAAAATGCAGCAACCTAAATAAGACAACTAATTGTTGAGAGGCAATGGAAAGCCTGCAAACGGGCCAATCAAAATGGATAAGATTCATATCGTCAGCAGGTTTGAGAAAGATCATAAAGAAAAATTGTTTCATTTTTTTCTGCTAAAATATTAGTAACCATTTTGTAGAGTGACCTGTTTTACATGTACATGTGAGGTGGAATTTTGATCATATCATGCGTTGGAATGTATACAGAAAATAAACGCAAGTACATCCATCAAAAAGAATGGCAATCTCTTAATTAAAGAAAAATAATGACTTATCTGGCAACCTTTTCTCTTCAGATAAATATCTTCAGATCTTTCTTTACTAAGTTGTTTGAATGTCTGAACTTCAAGCAGAAGAAGACTAAATCTGTTTTTTTGCACGATCAAGTTTCAAGTCACAAAAAATCGATTGATCAAAAACTCGTTATTGATATCTTGCATATTTCCATTATCTTATCCATTCGTCCATGTGCATTTTCATCATATAGATTAGGATTTAGCCATGTCTAGGTTGCATTTTGCATACATATGTCTCCATTAGGTATTGGAGTACCACATGGAGTTCCTGGAGACGTTTGGGTACATTTGGAGCTCAAGGGAGGTGATTAGAGTGATCATTGGACGAGCAATGCATGGGAGCGACCTACCGGAGCGACGCCATGAACTC
>NC_027753.1:9599549-9600121 GCF_000695525.1 Brassica oleracea var. oleracea
CCAAGAAGAGCTATGTTTCATCAACAACAATGGTAGTTGGTACAAGAAAGAGCCCCACTTTCAGTACAATAACTACCAACAAAAATCCTATCCTAACAACCAACAGAGTGGTTATCAGCCTAGGAACAACCAGCAAGGCAACTATCAGCCACAGCAAAACCCTCCTCCTGGTTTCTCCAACAAAGGGAACCAATATTATCAACAACAAGCTAATCCTTCTACCTCTACTCCTCAGGAAAGCAGCACTGATGTTCTACTGAAACAGATCTTGGAGTCTCAGACTAGAAGTGAAAAGCAGGTTGGATATGAGTTGAAGAACCTTCACTCCAAGATTGATGGAAGTTACAATGAGCTCAACAACAAGTTCATGGCTTTGGAAAACTCACCAGAATCGCCAGCAAGGGTCTCTACCTGGAAAATCTGACCAAAAACCCAAGGAGTATTGCAATGTTGTCCTCTTTACCACTTCCTCAAGGATTGAATTGAGTAACCACAAGAAAGAGGTAGATGAAATTGAAAGATTGGTGTTTGGAACTGAGATTGAACAGGTTGAGCATCTGATTGTAGCAACA
>NC_027753.1:9601729-9602279 GCF_000695525.1 Brassica oleracea var. oleracea
GGAAAGTCTTGCATGCACATAATGTTGAGAGTATCTGGAACGACAATGCTTGATCTTCATTCTTGCTAGATTAGGCACATTATTGTCTAGCCATAGGATGGGGGAGAGTGTTGTAAAGTTTGATTTGGGAATATGAGAAAGTTGAAGGAAAAGAGTGAACTCTTGCGCTCAATTGACTAGTTCAATAGAAACTTCTAGCTCAATTTGTGAAAAGTCTTGGCCCAACAAAAAAAAAAAAAAAAAAAGAAAGAGGAAGAATAAAGAAAGGGGGCTAGCAAAATTAGTATGAGCTAAGAGGTGTTCAAAAAGTGTAAGAAATCCCTTGTAAAAAAAAAAAAGAGTTTTATGTTGGGAAATGCTTTTGAAGTCCTTGGGTGAGAGATGTGAGTTGGGTTTGGAATGGGAAAATGAATGTGTATCATATATGTTCGGGAAAAGGGTAGAACAATGGAGATTGAGCATTGTATGCATGAGTTAATCCCTTTCTTAGATATATTATGTGCAATGTCAAGGCTACTTGTCTTGAGAGTATACCACCTTAAATATCATA
>NC_027753.1:9602916-9636140 GCF_000695525.1 Brassica oleracea var. oleracea
TGTTTGATGAAATGCCTGAGACAACTCTCCTAGGCTTTTAGTATACTTTGCCAAAGACATTTGTTGTTAAAGATGCTAAGATAGCTAATAGACTTGTTAGTAATGATTGCTTTCATATTATTCAACCAAAGACATTTGATGTTTGAGATATGTTAGCAAATGAGCATTCATCTAGACATAGAGCTTGCTTAGAATTGTGTCTAGGCTTAAGGTTGATAGTTTGATTGATCATTTGTCATCCTTAATTCGAAACTTGATCACCCAAGGTCTAATCCCTATGTCCATGAGTTCTCTTTTCTCTTAGTCAAGAAAGTATCATTCTGTTATTGCTTTTTAGTTTTAGTCATAGCTTAAAACTCATCAAAATCATTGGTTGCACTTAGATTAAGTGAGTACTTGCATTCTCATTGCTTTGATATCCCTCAGAACTGGTTCGACAATCACTATACTACAACATTTTTCTTAGGAGCCTTGAAAACTCCTAACATCAGTTATGCACATAAACAACACTGATAGAAAATTTCTAGAACATAACATCTGCGTTTTTGTATATTCAAACGATCTAGATCAATTTTAAAAAGAGTTTTATGCATTGAGTTTGATTCCAGTTGATAGGATTTCACTTTCTATGTATTTCTTCATTAATATACTTTCAGCTCTTATAAACTCACCCTTTCCGAGAGCCGATCAACCTCCCTTGTGCCAGATTGAATTGTAACAATTTCTTTTGCTATCTCTTGTCACACTCTCTGCTACTATCTCCGTCGTTCTCCGCCGCTTCCTTCGTTTCTCTCCGCCGAGTGATCCGTGCTCTCCGCCGCTCTCCATCCCTTGCTCTGTCAACCCATTGACAACAATAAGACAATGTTTTCTTTATATTAGAATCTCAAAAAATAATTGGCCAACTGTGAGAAAAATATCAGCGAAGAACAATTGCAATATCTGAGAAAATGGCTTATTGCGATTTTGTTTTAAGAACAATCTTAATTCTGGGAAAGTCTCAATTCTTCATCTTCCTCAGTTTCAGAATTTTGTGTCTAAATATTCTTGTAGACTTCTCGTTTCGAAGTCGAACTTGAAATTGAAAAATAAGTTTCTAATGTTTTTAGGAATTGAGAGGATGATGTTCATGAGAAGAGGGCTGACCTTATAAGTGATATACACCGCATAGAGGAGGAGTAAAGGTGGTTCTTAATGTCGATGAATCAATGAATCTGTAACGTTTTGGAGTAGAATAATGTCAAATGAACAGACGCGAACAAAATCTGACCCAAAGATTCTTCACGAAGATTAGTCTCACCTAACTTCATGAAACTCCATTAATGGCGAAGGTTCGTAGCGTCGATGGATTCGTCTGATGATGAATCGGTGAATCCTATATGAGGAAGTCAGATCGAGAAAGACGATGAATCCAACACGTCGTGAAAAATCAGCTGTTTACCTTTCATTCGGGCTGGGCTCTTGTTTTCAGAAAACATAAATAACAAAATATGAAGCCTAAATCTATATTATAATAGATCAGTTTTTGCTCACTTCTTAGGCCATCCACGTGGCAAATGTGTGGGCCCCGCCTCTATTTTTTTTTTTTTAAAAACGATTGTGCTTTCATTTTGATTTAAAGTGTGTTCGTCGAAGGCTTCTGAGAGTGTTGGCTGGGCTTATTACATATTTGGCCCATAGCTATTGGGATGGGCTTCGTCTAGGTTAGGGAATTAGGGGAGGCGTCGATTGATTAAAAAAAACAACCTCGCCGTCGACTTCTTCCAGATCTTTTCGTCTGGGGCGATTCTTATTCCGGCGTCTCATCTCTGTAATGCCCTATATTTATGATTTAATTTCTGAAACAGACGTTTCTGTTCTTCTTCCTCTTCATTTTCTGAACCGTCTTCATCATCTCCACTCCCTACCAAGCGATCTAAGGTCAAGATCAATGTCGCTATTGAATCTGTACGTTAGTTGCTCTCCGAATCTGAGTTTCCTTTTCTTTTGGTTTCAAAATTGATTTTTGACTATTTTTTTTATAACCTAGGAGGCGGCGGCGGAACCGGATTCGGATCAATCACAAGACAATCTACTCTCGATCGATTCATCGCAATAGCCGACCTCAAGCCTCCTCCGCCGGATCCCCAAGTTGTTTCCGACCCAAGTTTCGAGTGTGGTAATAACGACAGCGTCGGGATCGATCCTGAGACAGCTAAAACTTGGATTTATCCAGGTTTGAAGAGTTTTATTTCTTCAACCCAACGATTTTCTCTTTTTAAAAATTGACATTGTATTTTCACCTTTTTAAAAATTTCAGTAAACGTTCCTCTGAGAGATTACCAAGACTTTGATTTGCTATAACACATTAGTTGCCTTACCAACAAGACTTGGTACTTCAGATGGTTTCCAAAAGGTTAAATATCAAACCCACTTTTTATGTCTCCATCTCTATCAGAACCCGTCCTTGTCACTTACCCAGAATCTTCAGCAGAAGCCACGAGCTTCAGTGGCAGCACCAAGCCAACGTCAGGATCAGCAGCTTATGCGCTCTCCGATCAAGCTCATCCTCGCTTCTCAGATGTCTACGAATTCGATCGAGAGAAACAAAGACAGTGACAAGAGACTGTAAGCCGCCACGTGGAAGAACTCAGAAGTGCCCTCTCCTTCTGTACGCGAGATGGTTCTTCATCTCCAGCACAGTGAATCGCATCCTCTACTGGCTCTAGCTTCTCTCCGCAACGGCTTGTGTGGCTTTGTCGTCTTACAAGCTGGTGTAGTCAACGCGCTGATCCAACACCAGTGGCGTCCAAAGTCGTTTATCACGGTTTCTGGAGAGGTTGACTCTAGGGCGATCGAGAAGAGTGCCAAGATTGGGTTGGGATGTGATTAATCGCAACCTTCTCTTCCTTGTGGATCTGCGTGCTTATTGCATTTTGAGATAAATGGGGCGTATCACATACTACTAATGTATCTTCTCGCTGAATTCTCCCTCTTTCAGCTGTGTGAATATCAAAGTAATCACATAAAATTCATCTCTGTATTATTACTCCTCTGTGTGTTGTATATAAATCCATAGGTTGAAGGAAAAAGCGAGCGTGTACTCAAATTCCTCAAATCGGAGAAGGTAGAGCTGGAGGCATGACTCAGCAAGGAGAATATATAAACTCTGCAACTAAAGGAAGAGTTAAAAGAGACTGATATGCGAAACACAGAGTTATACAAGGTGAATATATAATACTATTGCCTTCAAATTGGTTCTTATTCAGTCTTAGCATTTACCATCTAAGCGAATAGAAAGCAAGAGACATGAGTTTGAGAAAATTTCTTCAGAGATTGTTTTATCATAGCAACCATTTTTTATTTGATTTATAGGAACTTCACTCTGTGCGGAGTCAACTTGCAGCGGAACAGTCGAGGTGTTTCAAATTAGAGGTATGTAGGATATTACTTCTCTTTCCATTTTGAAAGCGTAGTATAAGTTCCTATTTGATATCTGAATATCTCTATGTGCTCGCAGCTTGAGGTTGCAGAGTAAGATAAAATCTTCAGACAATGGAAACATTTGAAAAGGAACTGAAACTCCTCCACCTTTAAAGAGAGGTTGCGTCTGAACAAGCCACCGCCAATATGAATGGCAAAAGACAAAGCTTTGGTGGCGTCTGGGGATGGCTTGCTGAAACTCCTCCGGCAAAACATGAATCCATTGACTATGTACCGCACAAAGATAATTTAAAAAAACGTGTATTGTTCTCTATCTCTGAGCCGACAACAACCATAGAGTTCTGTCTCTTCAATATCATCTCCGTTAAACTCATTGCAAGGATCACAAGTCTTCATCTTCTAAGATTTTGTTGAAAATGCCGAGCAAGTGCGAAATCTTGTGCGAGATCTTGATCGCAGTCCTTCTTCCTCCTCTAGGAGTTTGCCTCAGCCGTGGCTGTTGCACTGTAAGCTTTCTCTTTTTTAACTCTCGAGTTCCTCAGAAGAGATCTTCAGTTTCTGTTTATCTACCCTTAAAACTCTGAAGAATGGCAGAACTTCTTTTAAGACTGTTGTTTAGTTCTTAATATGAGAGGTATCATCAGTGTTCAGGTCTATGTTGTTTGAGGCATCGGTGTGTGTCCAGTCTCTCAAGAAGTCTCTCTAGGGTTAAATTATGTTCGCTTCTAGGCTTGTTAGAATCTACTATTTTCTTGAAAACTTAGAACTTTTCTATATTGTATCAGTTTATGTTTTCATGAATGGATTGATGGAGCTTTTGGATTTTTCTAACTCTGGTTTTTTCTAACTCTGGTTTTTTCTAACTCTGGTTTGGTTGGTAGGTGGAGTTCTTGATTTGCTTGGTCCTGACTATCGTAGGATACGTACCATGCATAATCTATGCGCTTTACGTGATTGTTTTCAAGAAACAAGAAGAGTATTTCAATGAAGCCAGACGCCCTCTCTACTACTCCGCTTGATACCTCTCTGTCTCTCTGTTAGAATCTGTTTTTCTTTGAGAACTTTTCACTCTTTGTACCAAATAAGTTGTTTTTATTTAATGTGTCGAAAGAGGTTTGTAAACTTTTTGTGTTCAACTGTTCCTTCTTTTAGGTTATATTCACATAGATTATGTTGATGCATATGTTATCTCCATAGATCATGGAAGAAAGGAACGTATGCATCTTGGCTTCTCTCATTCTATCCCATGTGACTTTTGTATGGATACCAACATATATACATACAGAATTACATTCTTTTGAGAAAGAGGGTACAGAACTCTCCGCATCTTTATTAAACATGCAAAGTCCCCTCTATTTGATGAATCTGAAGCATATAAAAATGTTAAGTAAATTTATAAATTCTGAATCTTTGTATAGAAACCAGTTTGCACATAAAGTATAAGTATGAATCCCTGGTCTGTTTCTACTACTTGAGGTTTTGCATTTCAGTGCGAGAAAAGATGGACCAGAACTGCAACTGTTACTTGAAGCATAGCGAGTGAAGCAGATTTGGTCATGGAGGACATGGCCACCTCCGAAATTCCACCTCCGAACTTCTTCCATAACCTCTCTTGCCGAAAGCTTTGGTGGCGTCTGGCGATGGCTTTCTGAAACTCCTCCGCCAAAACATGAATCCCCCATGAAGTTATGTTTTTTTTCCGGCATTTCTCTTTTTTTCATTATCAATTTCATTTTTTATATCAGTTTTTACTTCTAGAAAAAAAAAAAAAGATACACATCATACATAAATTTTGTCAGAGTCGGTTCTTGCTGAAATAAGGTGTAAATGGTTATGTCTACAATCCTATGATATTTTTAAGACACACTGTCTTAGATTATATGCTATGAGTTATTTTGTAAGTCGTCTAATCCACTAACAGCTTGTGCAGGTGCTAATTATTATTCTCATCTTGATTATAGTAATTTTTACTGTAAAACCCATTACGGCTCAACAATATTGCAAATTTGAATAATCAAATAAAACCACTACGACTAAACCAAAAGAACACCCAAAGCCACCGTTTTTTTCATTTTAAAAATAATAAAATATATTTATTTGTCAATCAGCAGGGCTACAAGGACATTCCATGCCATTTTAAAGGGTATCACAGTTGTTTGTTCAGGTGGTAACTCTGGCCCAGCTGCTCGGACTGTGAGAAACGTGGCTCCTTGGATCGTGACAGTGGCTACAACTACTTTTGACCGGTCCTTCCCCACACCTCTTACACTTGGGAACAATAAATCCATATTGGTAATAACAAGATATACATTGTTTTACCAAGTGTAGATGTTTACACAATTAAATGTCTTATTGTTTAGTTCAATCATTGTATTCCAGAGTCAAGCAATAATTTTATTTATTGTTCGTATAAATTATTATATCTTTAAACCCGAATTTCAAATCTATTTCTTACACTATTTGATTTATATACCAACAATTATCTAAGTAGGCATTAACTAATTCTATAAACCTCAGCTTTTAAACATACAATCTCTAATAACGCTTATGGTTGATCAAATTGTTACAAGATATAAAAATATCAACACATATGAATTCGCCGGTCATTCTTATATCAACCTAATCAATGTGTGTGACTTCCAAAATTCCATTCATGACAACCCGGAAAAACAAAAATTAAAAAAAAAACAACGACCAAATTCCATAACACAAAACTATACAATGCATCAACAATGAAGCCGGCTCCGCGCTTGCGCGGGGGCTATGCCCATAGTAATATAAATGCAAAGCCTAAATTTAATGGAACAAAAACACTTCAAAATGTATGTGTAATGAATTAAGTCCAACACACCGGAATACATGAATTAATGAAACAATGAGTACTTAGGGGAGGGACACGTGTTGGAATGGGAGACTTCGACTTGATGACGTGACATGCTGAGAGGATAGAAAACGCTACTTTATAATAATTGAAAAATAAGTTTCTAATGTTTTTAGAAATTGAGAGCATGATGTTCACGAGAAGAAGACTGACCTTTTTATAAGTGATATACACCGCCTGGTTCTTAATGTCGATGAATCAATGAATTTGTAACGTTTAGGAGTAGAATAATGTTAGACGAACAGACAAACAAAATTTAACCTAAAGATTCTTCACGAAGATTCGTCTCACCTAACTTCATGAAACTCCATTAATGGCGAAGGTTCATAGCATCGATGGATTCGTCTGATGATGAATCGGTGAATCTTATATGAGGAAGTCAGATCGAGAAAGAGGTAGGATCCAAGACGTCCTGAAAAATCAGCTGTTTAACTTTCATTCGGGCTGGGCTCTTGTTTTTCAGAAAACATAAATAACAAAATATGAAGCCCAAATAATGTAAATGCAAAGCATAAATTCAATGGAACAAAAACACTTCAAAATGTATGTGTAATGAATTAAGCCCAACTCACCTGAATACATGAATTAATGAAACGTTGAGTACTTAGGGGAGGGACACGTGTTGGAATGGGAGACTTCGACTTGATGACGTGGCATGCTGAGAGGATATAAAACACTACTTTATAATAATTGAAAAATAAGTTTCTAATGTTTTTAGGAATCGAGAGGATGATGTTCATGAGAAGAGGGCTGACCTTTTTATAGGTGATATACACCGCCTAAGGAGGAGTAAAGATGATTCTTAATGTCGATCAATCAATGAATCTGTAACGTTTTTGAGTAGAATAATGTCAGACGAACAAACGCGAACAAAATCTGACCTAAAGATTCTTCACGAAGATTCGTCTCACCTAACTTCATGAAACTCCATTAATGGCGAAGGTTCATAGTAGCGATGGATTTGTCTGATGATGAATCGGTGAATCCTAAATGAGGAAGTCAGATCGAGAAAGACGATGAATCCAAGACATCGTGAAAAATCAGTTGTTTACCTTTCATTCGGGCTGGGCTCTTGTTTTTCAGAAAACATAAATAACAAAATATGAAGCCCAAGTAATGTAAATGCAAAGCCTAAATTCAATGGAACAAAAACACTTGAAAATGTATGTGTAATGAATTAAGCCCAACTCACCGGAATACATGAATTAATGAAACGCTGAGTACTTACGGGAGGGACACGTGTTGGAATGGGAGACTTCGATTTGATGACGTGGCAGACTGAGAGGATAGAAAACACTATTTTATAATAATAAATAAATAAATAGATAGATTTTTTTTTTTAAACACAAATAAATAGATAGATAAACCCATCAAACGATTGCATCTCCAGTAAAGCCACATGTTCGTCTTCCTCTTGACTTTCTCTCTTCTCCTTGCCGTTGCTCGTCATTCTTCTATCTCCCTCGTGTGCATTTTCTTCTTTACCATTTTCATGGCTGTTTGAGTTGAAATAGTTCACTCTTGTTTTGTTCAGTTGCTATACTTGGTCTTAGAGGTGTCAATTGGGCGGACTGACCATGGGCTAGTCCAGTCCAATTCATTTTGGGCGGGCTATGGACGTGCCCAATTAATAAATGGTCCACCTGGACAAAAGACCAATTGGTACATGGTCCAATTGGACGAAGACCAAATGGACAATGGATGTCTATGGGCTTCCTAAAACATGTTTATGAGTTTAACAAAAGAAAACATAACTTTACAATTTAACCCAAAACAATAGTTTTATCGTTAAAATAAAAAAATCACGATTTTGACGGAAAACATAATTTCACAATTTTGACGGAAAAATGTATTTCATTAGTTTGGCGGGAAAATGCAATTTCTCGGTTTTGGCGGGAAAACGCAATTTCTCGGTTCTGGCGGAAAAACGCAATTTCTCGGTTCTGGCGGGAAAACGCAATTTCTCGGTTCTGGCGGAAAAACGCAATTTCTCGGTTCTGGCGGGAAAACGCAATTTCTCGGTTCTGGCGGAAAAACGCAATTTCTCGGTTCTGGCGGGAAAACGCAATTTCTCGGTTCTGGCGGAAAAACGCAATTTCTCGGTTCTGGCGGGAAAACGCAATTTCTCGGTTCTGGCGGAAAAACGCAATTTCTCGGTTCTGGCGGGAAAACGCAATTTCTCGGTTCTGGCGGAAAAACGCAATTTCTTTGTTTTGGCGGAAAAACGCAATTTTCGGTTTTGGCGGGAAAACGCAATTTGTCGGTTTTGGCGGAAAAACACAATTTCTCGGTTTTGGTGGGAAAGCGTAATTTCTCGGTTTTTGCGGGAAAGCGCAATTTTCGGTTTTGGCGGGAAAACATAATTTCTCGGTTTCGACAGAAAAATGAAATTTCTCGATTTTGAAAGGAAAACATAGTTTTACAGTTTTGACAAGAAAAAAATACTTTTATAATTTGGAAAGTAAACATAATTTCAAAATTTTAGAAATAAGATTTAGACTAATAATTAAAAAATAATTATAAATTTTATTGGGTGTCCATGGGCATGCCCATTTGGACATGATCGTCTTGGACATTTGTTTGGACCATTGTCCAATATGGACCACCCATTAGTGCCCAAAACTGAAATGGTCCAACTGGTCATGCCCATTTGGACCATGGACGGACCATTTGACAGCTATACTTGGTCTCAAGTGTAGTTACAGTAGTGAATTTACTCGTCTGAACTTTGTGATCGGTCTTCATTGCAGACAACTGCTTTGGTTTTTTGTTCAAATCCTGCAGCTCTACCAGTTAAAACTAATGGGTATACGTCCTTGTAGATTGCTATGGCAGTCTCAATCAAATGAGACGTCATGCAAGTTTTTTTTTTTTAAAAAGCAAGAAAACGTTCAAATCCTGCAGCTCTACCAGTTAACCATTAACATCTTGTGAACAAGTTTTACTCATCAAGATTTCTTCATGAGCTAAACTCATTCACCAGATTTTAATGATTCCTGCAGCTTTACAAGCAGAAACTAATGGGTACATCCGTGTCCCTGAGCAGAAAAGCATTTGCAGAACTCACTTCTCAGGGGCTTGAAGGCGCTGAGATGAAGAACACTATTTGGGAAGTTCATAAAAACCATTTTACAATTGGTAGAGGTTTTGCTATGCTTGACTGCTTCTGGAATTTGAGCTGTAATGCTTATTCTTTTCTTACTTCATTATTGAGTTGACACTAACATTTGTAACAATAACACACACTACTCATGTAGTATGCAATTTTGAGGTGGTCAATAACAATAAAAAATAGCTTCTGATTCTACTGTTTAAAGTGGTCTAAACCACAAAATGATCTGTCTTTCAAATTGTATTTCCCATTGAAACAACAAGACCAGAAGGATGATAGCATTCTGCTTACGTGATGATAATCTCTCCAAGATCACACATATGAAGTGAAAGTGCGTACAAGCAGAGAACAATGTATAGGAAGAGGCACAAGAAAATCATAATCAAGTATCACCTAAACCGAAACAAACCAGAAGAACAACACCAGAACCCAAAGAGTAATTCATTTGAGGGCTAACCTTGGTTTCTTTTGCTTCTTAGTGAAGGCAAAGCAAGCTTGGAACACAAGTAAAGACAAGTGGCCAATTGATGGGAGATGCGTCCCTAGTATCTTCATAAACTTGCTTATACATATCCTCTCCAACAATGTAGACCATGGTCCTATCTCTATCCCTCGTGCAACACACTACTGCCACTTTATTCTCCTCGTCCAACAAGAAGTTTTCCACATTAAATTTAAATTTAACAGAATCTAATTCCAAGACGAATACGCTTGTCCATGACAAGTCTTTATTAGCATCCTCATCATCAATCTTATTGGTCACCCATATCCTCATCACACGTGACCTGTAATCGATGTGTAACAGCGAGAGCTTTTCATCCCTAACGACTGAAAGAACCTTGGCATCTAAAAAAATAAAAGCTCTGTAACGGAAGAGGGAGACGCAAAAATCTCTCTCTATGGTGAAATCAAACTTCATCAAGAAAAAGCCAATTTCTTCTTCATCTCCAGCAACCCAATAAGTATCTCCTTTCAAAGACATGCCCCTGGAATATAAGTCATAGTCAAGAGGGAAGGAATCAAGAACCCTCCAAGAACCAGAGCTAAGATCATAAATCTCACACTCAGAAACCCACACTCTCTCCTTGTTTTACTTCAAGATTTTTTAGCTATGGCCAGAAGAAGAAGATGTGGCGTATCCAAGAGCAAATTAATCTTCAGAACGGTAACGAGTTTTGGGTTTAGTCTTCCTCCTTTGACCGGTACATGGATTCCAAACCACAAGTCTTGTGTTCCACTCGGTGGAGCATAACATTCAGCAGTGAAATAAATGAGAGAAGTCCAAATCTTTTAAACCTTTTAGATTTCTAAGTTTACCAGTAAGCTGGATAGGTGTGGAGATCTTCGGCGATTGAATAAACTCTTTCAATCTCTTATTACTTTATGAGTCGTACATTTATAATTAGATATACTTATTCTTGAAATTGATGTTGAATGGGTTAAATCCAAAACCTTTGCCTGACTGCTTTTGTGAATTCTACTGTTTAAAGTGGTCTAAACCACAAAATGACCAGTCTTTTATAAATTGTAGTTTCCCTTTAAAACAACAAGACCAGAAGGGTGACAAACCAGAGTCCATGCATTTCCAAAGAACTCGATCAATCCTTGGACGTTATAACGAGTAAACCCAAGGCCCCTATGAGAATGTACTGCAACAAGAAGAGAACATGCAAAAATATCTCTAAGTCACAGAACCAAACAGACTTTGGGTTTGATCAAAGAGTGAGTTTGTAGTACCTTGATGATAGGCTTTTCCGTCATAATGATAGTCACCCATCCAACATAAGGCAAGAACCTGAAACAGACACAACCATTTATGAGTCACGATAGAGCTTTCGGTTTAAACACATATACGTGAAATAAGTGCTTTGTGATTGAAGTTACCCGACAGCACGACCCATTATATGATGTCGATGAAGCCACTGCTGCCCTTCAGCATACAGAAGTCTATCATCTCCATAGTTATTGTCACCTAGAAAACAGTCAAAACATCTGATTGTGTGCTGAAGAATAACACTATGAAAAAAACAAGTCAACACTCAACCAGTAAAATTTTTTAAATCAACAGAAGATATACACCTTTTGTCAAAACATCGACTTCTTCTGTATTCTCCCTTTCGTGAACCTATAATGTGAACCAACCAACCCCAACAATTACAGTATAAGAAACTGAGAGATGATGATAATGAGTCAGTCTTTACCTTAATGACACGATGCACAATGGGAATATCCCGACCCTGAGGAGAAGAAAACTGGTTAAGACACATCAAGAATCAAAAATAAAAAGACGAAACAAGAAGAGGGAAACTTACATCAACATTGAAAACAACAATTTCTCCAGCTCGAATAGGGTCTTTACTCATGTGCAAGAACAGTATATCCCCCTACAGGTATGATTCAGAGTTTGAGCATCAAACAGTTTGTAATGTAATGCATCTAATAAGTCAACAGTTACCCTCTTGAAGCCAGGCTCCATACTTCCAGAGAGAACAACAACCACAGGAGATTCGCTGCCAGTGACACACATCAAAGCTTTCCATATGATCAAAGCAGACGTAACAATCATCCCTACGCACACACAAACCAAAATTATAAAGTTGCAAACTTTAACTCTTAACGTTTATCACATTGTGACCTCAAGTTCTACCTTGATGCTAATTAATCAAATTACTGGTCGAAGAAATCTGAATTGGACCCAGTTCGAGGAAGCGAAGAACTAACCAAGACTGATGGCTTGAGTGAGAAGCTGACGGATCTGAATGGATTTTATTGAATCTATGGTTTCTCCCATCCAACCCATCTTTTTGACTTTCGGTTTTCTTCTGATTCGCAGAGACGAACGTTGTTTCGAGCGAAGCAGAGGAGAAGAAGAGTCCCTCAGGGTCAAGCTAGCGTCTTTGCCAGAATCGGAGAACCGGTTTACAAATGAGATCCGGTTCAGTGACGTGGTTTAAATCTTTGGTTGGCTACATTTTCATTACGTGGCATATACTTTGATGACATGGTTGACTCTATGCTTATTCACTATTTTCAGGATCTTCATCGTTAAAAAATCAAGTAGATTTCCACCCGCGTAACCGCACTGATATTTTTTTCAGTTTTATATAGATAGATATTTATTTTAGATAATAAATGGTATATATTTTTAAAATTTAATCATATATTTAAATGTTTATATAACTATTTCAGATACAATAATTTAATAATTTTATAGTTTATATTTTATAGTTAATCATTTTTTTTAAATCCGTCATATGTATTTGTTGCTTCTTATTATATATTTATCTTATTGTATTTGCATTTAATTATTAAACAAATTAATATATCCATGAAACAATATATTTAAAAATTATTTTAAATTTAATTTATGCTAAATTATAACCCGCTTTTCACAGCTGGATTTCGTTTTAACAATATTTTTTACTTTTTTTCATTTTAGATAATATTTTATTGTATATAGTAAAATCTTAATTTTATACATGTATTATATAGTTTGTTAATGTTAAGTCGTTATAAATCAAAACTAAATTAAATTCAAATTCTGATTATAGTTTATGATAACTAAAATTTAAATTAATCAATTTTCGAAAAAAATAACTTTTAAAATGGAATATTTTTAAAAGATTTTGTTAAAATTTTCATATATAAATATTTTTATTTAAATACAAATAAAGAAATTAAAAGATATTATAATAAAGTTATGTACATTTGATAAACTTTTTAAATAATGCTCCAACTTAAAATATCACACATGAAATGAAGTTGTGACTTCTATTTTAATATAATAGACTAGGAAGTTCTTTTTGTCGCCACCATTAACAGTCTCGATAAAAAGTCTATTAAGTTTAACAAAAAGACTATGCGTTTATAAAGATAAATTGGTACAGTTGAGTGCAAGCACCATGTGCAAAACAATATGTCTTTGTGTTCTGAACGATGGGGAAGTGCGTGATCTTAAAAGTTTAGAAATTTTCTTTGATCCGTCGTATTTATTCGAGGTATAATACAAAATCATGATATTCTTCTGGTTCTTCACCAACTGTGAATATTTTGTCGCAAATGTTACATAGAATTGTAGCAGATTTCATATTTTCCATCGTTCATATGAAAGCTTCCAATTTTGCGTGTAAAAGGGAAAAGTTGTTCCTTGTATTCTGGCCCTATTAATCCATCAAAACCCTCTAATATACTATACTAATCACTTCCAAAATATAATTTATGATCCTTCCGAGACCCATTAATAAAATACCATCTTCCTATTCGTGGAGGCATATTTTGTGTTTATTTGTTGATGAATAAATTTGGAGTTTTCATGCGATGCGCAGAAATAATAATTGCAAATATAATAAATTTTATTTGAAAAGAAAATTTTAGTTTACAATTGAACATTAATTTTTTTCTATTTCAAATTACAGGCTTGGAAAAAATAAAACCATAATTGTATTTTTTTTACAGTTTTATTATTTTTGATTTTGTTTAACAATTGGGGAAATTTTATGTTTACCACTATCATAGTACCACTTTTCATCTTTACCACCACTAAAGAGACATTTTCAAAAATACATTTTTCATTAAGTGGCAAAAGACTCTTGTAGCCTTGTTATCTATACATAATAAATCATTATTTAAACATATAAAAAATAAAAAAATAATTTTTATGTTTTCGAATTATACTTTTTCAAATTCGAACTTCTTATATTTTTTTTTCAAATTTTCTTTGTTCAAAATTTCTTTTTGAAAATCGAAAATTATGTTTGAAACTATTTTTTTTTTTAATTATATTTTTAAGTATTTATTTATATATTTATTAGAATCCTAAATTTCACATTCCAAAAACCCTACCTCACCCCTGAACTCTAAATCCTAAGTCTAAATTAGTTAACACTAGGGGTATAAGTGTACTTTAACATTCATTAAAAGTGAAAGTAAAAGTGATTTGTGGCAATTTAACTTTAAGATTATTTAAATTTTAGTGGAGTTAAAATTACATTTTATAAAAATAAAATTTTTAATTTTGATTATATTATACGGTGTTTAATGATTATTTATTTATATATTTCTCTTATCACCTAGTTTAAATATGGAGAAATTTCATGTTTACCACTTTCAAGGTACCATTATTCGTCTTTACCACCACTAAATGAACATTTTCAAAACTAATTTCTTCATTAAGTGAAAAGACTCTTATACTCTTGTTATATATATATATATATATATATATATATAATAATTTGTTAAATAATTTTTTTTATGTTTTCGAATTATACTTTTTCAAATTCGAACTTTTTATAAAAATTTTTTTTTTGAAAATCGAAAATTATGTTTGAAACTCTTTAAAAAAAATTATATTTTTTTAAGTATTTTTTTATATATTTATTATAATCTTAAATTTCACGTTCCAAAAACTCTATCTCAATCCTCAACTCTAGACCTTACGTCTAGATTAGTTAACCCTAGGTGTATAAATGCGTTTTACCCTTAATTAAAAGTGAGGATAAAAGTGGTTAGTGTTAATATGAAAAGTGGTACTATAAAAGTGGTATTTGTGGTAATTTCCCTTAAATTTGTATATATTTAAATATATAAATTTTAATAATATAGTATTCATGAGCCATACACATAAATAATAATTTAAATATAATATTATTTTATTTTTAAATAAATTAGTTTACATTTGGACATTATTTTATAAATTTTAACTTCATCGGTAAAAAATAAAACCATAAATATGTGTTCTTTTGTAGTTTATTTCTTCTGATTTGGTCTACCTATTTTTCTTTAATTTTAATTAAATTCCAATCAAGTTAATATTACATTTTTATAAGAAAAAAAGATTTCATTTTATAAAAAAAAATTAAAATTATATTGTATTGTATTTAATGGTTATTTGTTTTAAATATGTCTCTTAACATGTAGTTTTAAATATAGTTCTATATTTTTAAATATATATTAATTATTATAAACTTTAGATTTTTGTTTTTTCGTTAAAATATGTTAAACTCTTAAAATTAATTTTTTAATTAATATAATGAACCGATAAATTTAAATAAAATTCCAATCATTTAAATATCAAAAACAATTATTTGATTAGTGCTTCTTTAGTTTTGTACTTGTAAATACACACTTACAACTAATTTTGATTATATATACATATATACACAAAATATGATATATAAATTGACTTAAAAATATATTTGTAATTATATTTATTTTTTTTAGTTAACTGATATATATATATATATATTAATTTATATATATATATATATATATATATATATTAATTTAATGGTGATATATGAGTTATTAATTAATATTATATGTAAATATTTTTGGTAAAATAAAAATTAATACAAAAATTGCATTAATGGATATATAAATTAATGGTCATTACCATATTAAAAATATTACCAAAAATATAAATCTTTATAAAAAAATTGTACAAGTCATAATTATATTAGTGTCATGTCAAACTTTTTCAAAAGCCATATCATCATTTTTTTGTTAAAAATTAAATGCTGTGATGTCACATGTGCAAATCATTTCACAAATAATGTAGAGGAGATACCAACATCAAGTATCAAGTGATTGATGATGCTGCAATGAAATCATCTTCATTCTTAATTTGAATTCTTCATGCATATATTTGAATTTCAAGAATAGTGAAAACCAGAATTAGCTTAAATTTTTGCTATCGAGGATTTTGAACTGGTGAGTTAGGTAGTGTTTGTAGGTGAGGTAGATTGGGACCATGTGGAGTTTGAGGACCGAGAGGAGCAATGGCGATGCGTCCTACACGGTGAGGAGGCGCTCGACAAAAGGTGTTTGAGGATTAAATTTTATTGTTTCTAACTTAAATTTAACGATCAATACAAGTGAAAAAGGCTTAGTTAGCGTGAATCTAAGATTCACAATAAGTATTTAGAGTGTTTTTTTTATAATCTATAATATAATAGTTCAGTTGAGTCTTTCCTGAGACGATACGTCAGCATTTTGGTGAGTCTCACTTTTAAAAAGTGTGAAAAAAGTGTCAAGCCTGTGGCTCGAACCCGGGTTATTGAGATGTAAACACCAACATTTATACCACTAAACTAAAAAATATTTTGTACATTGATGGCCGAAGGTCGGAAATCTTTGCATCTTCGATTTTTTCAGTGGACCGGACCTACAAGTGTATTATGAGGTTCATCACGTTATATGAAAAAACAAAAATTATAGTTTTTCCATATTATAAACTATCTTCGTTTAACAAGAGTTAGGGTTCTTTTCATCATTGTCTTACAAGAGTTAGGGTTCTTTTCATCATTGTCTTAGACAAATCTGAGTTACAGAGCTGCACTGTGTGTCTGTTCGTAATCTATTTTTTCACTGGTGAACTCTTCATCTCCCCATCTTAAATCGCTTGATCCTAAATGTTTCTGATTTGTAGCCTTTCTGTAAACCCTGTATATATAATTCTCATCTTTGATGAACCCAATCTGCATCTCCACAAAACTCATTGATTCCTCTTAGCTTTAACGATCTTCTAGAAAATGTCTCTCTGCCTCTCCAGTTCCTCAAACCAGCGTTCCCGGCATCCGTCACTCAACCTTTGAGTCTCTCCATGTTGGTCGTAGTAGTCAGAGCATAGCCTCTAACCTCCCCGCCGGACGTGCTAATCATTACATGCCATCTTTGAAAGCCGGTTCCATTGTGAAAGTCGATCGTTTTGAGGTTGCTAGGTGCTCAAGCATGTACAAGATAATTGATCATCCATTTCTCATTTGTTTCATCTCACCAACTATTATTGATGAAGTCATCACGGGTGCTCCTCAGATCAATCTCCAATCATAATTAGACTGTTTGACAATTTCTAAATGATTGCGAATACAAACCTAGGACTCCGAGGTATATTATCATATTTCATATGGGTTTATAATATGTTTCGTTATCATAACTGATATTTAAACTCGCAGATGTGGTTGGACAAATCCGTTCTGTCCAAGGCTCTGACCTTAGCAAAGAAACAACTCGAGTCGTTATCCGTCTCCTCATTGATCTGTAAGAAACAATCAACACACAATTCCCTTTATATTATTATCTATATTGTGCTAACATCAATAATCAAAAATATTTCCTACCCAAATTCTGTGGTCGTCTATTTATCTCTCTTACTTATCAAACTAATTTTACACAAACCTCTATTTTACAGCTTAAAAGAAACCACAACAGCCCAAACAATCAAAACACCGAAAACTAGAATTCCAAAAAAGACGAATCATTAATGATCATCTCTCTTTTTTGTCTAATCTTAGAAATAAACTTCGAAACAAATATATCAAACCAATCACCTCAACTAAAACTCAACGACACATACATCGAGTCAGCTAAATAAATACAAACTACACGGCCAGCTATTTAACCATTTACAAACTTACTTTCGCAACAACACATACATCGAGTCAGCTAAACAAATACAAACTACACGGCCAGCTATTTAACAATTTACAAACTTACTTTCGCAACGACACATTCATCAAGTCAGCTAAACAAATACAAACTACATGGCCAGCTATTTAACAATTTACAAACTTACTTTCGCAACGAAGAAGACGAAGACGACAACCAATATCAGTGAAATTACCTAAACAAAAAAAGCAGGGTAAGTTATGAACTCTGATAAATACAACTAATAATGATTTTTGTTTACATATTACCCATCAAATAAAAGATAAACAAACACAGCCACAACATGAGATACAAGAGATAATCCCGACAGACACAAAGGCGGCAACAACAGCTCCACCTGCTCACTCCTCTTGTCTTGTAAAAATAGCTTACATGTCCAATGTCAACATGCCAATGCTATCGTATTCTTATGAAAAATACATAAATTCGATTTGTTTTAAAGGTCTGGTAAGAGCAACAAGTTTAAAAATAAAATAAAAACATATAACAAACATAATAAGGATAATAAAAATTATTACTTAATACACGCAACTTACACAACTAAACCGGAGAAAAAATATCCAGAAACAAAATGTACTTTCAACAACTTTAATATAATTTATTTACTCTCAACAGTACAAGAAACAAATTAAAAAGACAAACAAACAATAAGTCTTAGTGACACAGCAAACAACAATACGAACTATATCAATCACATTACTAACACAGTTTAGTCCTTCATAAGTCGAGAACAATGCATACACAGTTCATCATCACAACTCTAACCCTATAACAATAAAAAAAACTTGAAAACAACTCAAAACGCAAAATTCACAACTACAATAACCCTAACAAATATTGAGATGAAATAAGAACTTTGTCCACAACCCCGCGCTTGCGCGGAGGCAATGCCCCTAGTATATTAAGGAAGAAAGATTTTAGGACACAAAACTCTTTCGAATAATAACTATGTAATCAGAAATGTAATGATAGTAATTAACTGTATTAATGAATATCGGGTTGAAAGATCACAGGTATGAACAAAATTAAAACTCAGCTTAAGAGAAAAGAATAAGACAAGGTCTGGTGTGTGTTTTTGAGAAAACTCAATGTTTGAATGTATGTATCTGGTGTGTGTGTCATTCTTCTATTTTTATATTTGTTGTTGTTCACCCTCTACATCTCCTCTAACTTCTTCATTGCGATCCCAAATATTTGGCATACATTTAGATTTTTTTTCTCCTTGAAACATGTGGATATATATATATTAGTGTAGATGAATGTTTAGTACTGATTTAGGGCGGTTTAGTACTGGTTTAATATGTTAAGTAAACCAGGAACAACATACTATATAAACTGTCTCAGATTACATTTCATATTAATAAAAGAGATAAGAAAAGTTTGTTACGATCATCTTCTCTCGAGCTAAGCTTCATCATCTCTATTATGGTATCAGAGCGCTAAGGCTCAAACCTCAACCGATCCGTTTCGTCTTCTCCTGATCCTTCATTCTTTGTTGTTCAATTCCGTCATCGTTTTCTTCAGTTATTCCGCTGAAGACGCGACATCTGTGAAATCGACGATACGATGGTGATTGGACGACGATCAGCACGCCGTATTGGCAAACAAAGTGCAACATCAGCTCGTCGTGTTCCTATTCCAGAACAATCACCTCCAGCGTCTCCTGATTCACCTCGATCTGATGAACTATCTCCCGATAGCATTCATTCACCTTACTATCTCACGAATGGCGATAATCCAGGTCTATCTACCATCTCTGAATCTTTAGATGGTTCAAACTATGATAACTAGAGTATTGCTATGAAGATTGCTTTGGATGCTAAGAACAAACTTGCTTTTATTGATGGTTCGATTGTGCGAATTGCTGAATCTCATCACAACTTCCGGATTTGGTCTAGATGCAATTCAATGGTTAAATCTTGGATATTGAATACTGTATCCAAACAGATCTACAAAAGTATGCTCAGGTTCAATGATGCTGCTGAAATATGGAAGGATCTGTTGACTCGGTTTCATATCACTAACCTTCCACGGTCATATTAACTCTCACAACAGATATGGTCTCCGCAGCAAGGTCCTTTGGGTTTGGCAACATATTACACTACTCTCAAGATTCTTTGGGATGAATTGGATGGCGCTAATTGCATCACAACTTGTGTGACTGTTGCAAAGCCACAAAGACTAAATCCAATCATGCCAAAGTTATAAAGTTCTTAGCTGGTTTGAATGACTCTTATTCAGTTATCCAAAGTCAAATCATCATGAAGAAGATGCTACCTGAGCTTTCTGAGATCTATAATCTTCTTTATCAAGATCACAATCAGCGTAACATTATGCCAATTCATAATGCCTCTACTTTTCAAGTCAGTGTTCATGCTTCAGTTTCTCCTCAGATTAATTCTACTCAGTCAAACTTTCCACTGAAACAATCTCGCCCAGTATGTTCTCACTGTGGTTATAATGGTCATACAGTTGACACATGTTACAAGATTCATGGGTATCCAGCTAGTTTCAAGCATAAGGTGAAACAGAAGTTTGAGAAGCAGTCCTCCTCAAACAAGAATGTTGGTTCCACTAAACCTCTAGTTGCTTAGCTAGCTCTCTCGGATTCTGTCTTAAGTGTGGTTAAGAATTTTACAAATTAAAAGATCAGAGTGAAGAGGTTATCACATACTTTAATTCACAGCTCACATCTCAGATAGCTCAAGTGAGTAATTGCATTGCCTCTTCTTCTGGTGGAACGATCACTGCACTTTCGGCTATGGTATTTTCTTCTTCTACTCTATGCTTTGTTGGCATGCTGCGAGGAACAAATAATGCTCTCTGTTCAGAATCCTGGATAATAGATAGTGGAGCTACACATCACGTTGCCCATGACAAAAGTTTATTTGTTGAGATGTCTGATACAATGAGCACTTCAGTAACCTTACCAACAGGTTTTGGAGTAGAGATTGAAGGAATAGGACGTATAAGACTGAATAATGCTCTAGCCTTATCGAATGTCTTTTATATTCCAATTTTTGGTTAAATCTGTTCAGTGTAAGCCAGCTCACTAAAGATTTGGGTTTCTGAGTCTCTTTTGATCCGGATTCTTGTATGATACATGAACTTACCAAGGGATTGATTATTGGGAAGGGTGAACAGATTTCAAATCTATATGTTCTTGACACAGCAGAGATTACAGGATCAAGCGTTCTTCCTCTGTCGTTTGCTTCTTGTTCTAATGTTGTTCTCGATACAAATTTGTGGCATAACAGACTTGGCCATCCATCTATGTCTAAAACATAATCTATTATAGATGTACTTGGTTTGAAACAAAAGAATAAAGGACTTGTTCATTGCTCAATTTGCCGTCTTGCAAAACAGAAATGTCAGTTTTTTCCTTCAAACAACAATGTTTGTGCCAACATATTTGATCTCCTTCACATCGATGTATGGGGTCCCTTCTCAGTCTCAATTACAGAAGGCTATAAATACTTCTTGACCATTGTGGACGATCACAGTCGAGTAACTTGGGTGTATCTCCTTCGCACAAAATATGAAGTTCTGACTGTGTTTCCAGATTTTCTTCAAATGTTGAGGATCAGTATAAAGTCTCTGTGAAAGTTGTACGATCTGACAACGCTTCTGAGTTGAAGTTTGCAGATTTATACAAAAAGAAAGGGATTGTCCCTTATCACTCTTGTTCTGAGACTCCTGAACAAAATTCAGTAGTCGAAAGGAAGCATCAACATATCTTAAATGTTGCAAGAGCTCTAATGTTTCAATCACAAGTTCCTTTGGAGTTTTGGGGAGACTGTGTTCTTATTGCGGTCTTCATTATCAACCGTCTACGTTCTCCTCTGCTCAAGGATAAATCTCCGTTTGAAATGCTTACTTCAAAAGAAATGGATTACAAAGGACTTTGTGTATTTGGTTTCCTTGCATACTGTTCTACATCACCTAAGAACAGAAAAAAGTTCCAACCAGGAGCTCAACCTTGCATATTTTTTGGCTATCCTGCTGGTTTCAAAGGTTATAAAGTGATGAATATTGAAACCAACAAGATTCTTATCTCGAGAAATGTCACATTTCATGAGGATATCTTTCTTTATGCTCAAGGTCAATCACCATCGTACACTGACTTTTTCATTTCTCTACAAGAACCAGATGTTGTGCGTGGAGCTTCTGCATCTACAAGTAGAATTCATGTTTTAGACCCTGATTCTTCTACAGTCATGAATACACCACTTGCATATACTAGTTCCACTCCTGACACTGGAGTACATGAAACCAAACGAATTTAAAAGTTACCTGCATATCTTCAAAACTACTACTGCAATGTCATTGAGTATGAAACTGAAATTCCTTATCTCCTCTCTGCATATATGTCTTTTGACAATCTCTCTGACAAATACAAAGCTTACATATGCTCTGTAGCTTTGATTCCAGAACCTACTTCATTCAAGCAGACCAAGAACTTTTCTGAATGGCCCGAAGCTATGAATGAAGAATTAAAAGCTCTGGAAAGAAACAGCACATGGATTGTTTGTTTTATACCTCCAGGGAAGCGTGCGATCAGATGCAGATGGATTTATAAGATAAAAGTGAATGCAGATGGTACCATTGAGAGATACGAGACACGTTTAGTGGCTAGAGAGTACACACAAGAGGAGGGGATTAACTTTTGCTGACACCTTCTCTCCTGTTGCTAAAATGAAAACAGTCAAAACTCTTCTTGCTTAATTTCTCTGCTGCAAAGAAATTGAGTCTTCTCAGTTAGATAGCTCCAACGCCTTCTTGAATGGTGACTTGGAAGAAGAAATATACATGACTTCCCCACCAGGGTATACACCAAAGGAGGAGGAAACTCTTCCACCTAATGCGGTCGGTAAACTCCTAAAATCATTGTATGGCTTGAAGCAAGCTTCAAGACCGTGGTTTTTAAAACTAAGTGACACACTAATCCGGCTTGGTTTCAAGAAGTCTAATGCATATCATACACAATGTTAATGGAGTGTACACTGCAGTATTGGTTTATGTGGATGACATCTTTATTCCAAGTAATAATGATGATGATGTTGTTCAACTGAAAGACGATTTGGGAAATGCTTTCAAGCTCGGATCTTGGTACTTTAAAGTACTTCCTCGGTCTTGAAATAGCTCGCTCAAGTAAAAGGATTTCTGTTTGTCAACGCAAATACACCCTTGGCTTACTCAAATACACTGGACTATTAGCTTGCAAGCCATCTCTAGTTCCTATGGATCCTGGTCTTAAGCTCACTTAGCATTCTGCGGAATCAGTTGTCGAAGATGCTTGTCTTTACAAACAATTGGTTGGTCGTATGATGTATTTGACCATTACACGTCCAGACATTACGTTTGCTCTGAACAAATTGTGTTAATTTACATATGCTCCAACCATGACTCATCTCAAGGCTGCTTATAAATTCCTTCATTATCTGAAAGGAACGATTGGCTATGGTATTTTCTATTCAGAGGATTCTAATCTGGTCTTGCAAGCATTTACTGATGCTGATTGGGCCTCGTGCTTGGAGTCTCGACGTTCAGGATATTGCATGTTTCTTGGTCAATCTTTAATCTCCTGGAAGTCTAAGAAACAGCATACGGTCTCTCATTCTTCTGCTGAGCCCGAATACAGAGCTATGAAATATGGTTCACAAGAGGTTATTTGGGTTTTGGGTCTTTTGCTCGAGTTGCAGGCACCACAATATGGACCAGTTCCCTTCTTCTGTGACTCCACTGCAGTTATTCATATAGCCACTAACCTTGTTTTCCATGAAAGAACCAAGCATATAGAGCTTGAAGCATATAAAGCTTGATTGTCACCAAGTCCGTGAACGGCTTCTCAAAGGTTTCATCAAGCTTCTTCATGTCAAGACCACTCATCAGATTGCTGGTATATTTACTAATTATTTTCTCTTCAATTCTATTCTTTTGTTGGCAATAGGGATGTTATCAATGGGTTTTTACCAATAGGGTACCCTAAACCCGGTTGGAATCTAAAATCCAAAATCCATATATTCAGTTTTTTAATTTCGCGGGTTTTTTTTTTAGCGGGTCTTGGTTTATAAATTACCCTATCGGGTTTACCTATGGGTTTCGGGTACCCGATGGGTTTTTTTTTTTTAAAAAGAAAGCTAAGTAAAACAACATCGTTTTACGTTTTCTTTTACCCTAATTTTGTTTTGTCTCTTCCCTGCCCACAGTCACGAATCTTGGATCTAAGAAATCAGATATGTTCTCTGCTGCGATGCGACGACGACAATTCCGATAGAGCAAAAGATTATCTGAGTGTTCGTGGCTACTGAACTGGATCAAGGTTGAATTTTGCAAAAGATAAGTCAATGTTGGTGGGTTTGAACTCGTTTAACAACATATCATGAGGCTCTTTACTATGTATAAATTTAGTTTAAAACTATAAAGCTCAAAACATGATTAAAAATTAAATATTCAATACATATAAACTTAGTTTAAAACTATAAAGCTTTAACTAAAAACCCACAAAAATTTTAAAACCAGCCAATAAAGCAGGATTTTTCACGGGTTACCCGTTGGTAACCCTAACGTTTTCGGGTTTTTCGCTGGTTACCTTAATGATACCGAATTATTTTCGGGTTTTTTAGTTTAAGGTATTTTCTGGGCGGGTTTATTTCGGGTTCGGGCCGGGCCGGGTAATTTTGCCCATCACAACATCCCTAGTTGGCAAGATGGCTTTAAAATCGATTTTCTTGCCATCTTGAGGGGGAATATTAGAGTAGATGAATGTTTAGTATTGGTTTAGTGTGGTTTAGTACTGATTTAATATGTTAAGTAAACCAGGAACATCATACTATATAAACTGTATTCAGATTACATTTCATATTAATAAAAGGAGAATTACTTAGAATGATTCCAATTATACTAAGAATTACTAGACTAATTCATATAAAATTGTAATTACTAGAATGACACAAGCAACAAGCAAATGTACTAAAAAACAATCCTTTACTTTTTTTTATAACGTCAAAACCATCCTTTACTTCATTAACACAAAAGTTCCATTAAAATTAATAAAAATAAATAGAGAACGACCGAAGTCGGAGTAATCTCCTCTCGAGAGTCGGTTTCTTCATTATCCATCTCCGGCCCCAACAACATCTTCTCTGTCACAGCCGACATCCGTTTCGTCACGTCTTCCCCAAGTCGCCGTCATCCCTTTGATTCAAGAAAGCCCTAGCTCCTATTTGGGTTCAATTTTAAATTGACAAAATTGAAACCGTAAGTGCTAAATCTATGCAATTCCAAGTTTTTATTACATGCTTTTAACAAATATTGTTTGATTGAATGTTTAATTTTGAAAACCCTAATTTCCAATTTCATCATTCCTTCGAGAGACTGATTATGTTTTTTCTTAAGCTTGGTTATGACATTGGGTTTGATTAAGGTTTCGAAGCTGGCAGAGATAAGTGAACGTTCTCAGCTTCGTACTCTGCGGCTTCCTGACAGCTTGCTACCAGCAAGAGTATGCAGCTTTTGATGATGGAAGCGTGAGTATCTTGACGGCAACGACATTGCAACTGAAGTGCTGCATTGGAAATCATATTTTGCTCTCTTTTCAGGTTATGGGAGAGATCAGGAAACATAAGATGGTGGGATGTAACAACTGGACAGTTACGTGTAATTTGGATCATTTTATTTAGTAGTTTTATTAGTACGTTTGACTTGGATAGATGTATTATTTGGTAGGTTTTTGTTACTTCCGTGGGGATGTCTTACTTGTATGGTTTTACTTTTTCTCGGATGGATGTATAAGGTTTGTATGTGGTTTCTTTCACTTGTGTGATCTCAGATGTATATAAAGGCTTGTTTAGACCTACTTCTGAAAAAAAAAACAAAAAAAACTTAATGAAATGTAATGTACCACCAAAGACAAATGACCAACATGTAAATCTAATGTAATACCGCCAAATCTAATGTAATACCAGTCTCAAACTAAATCGAATACTTATCACTTAAGAGAACATGTGTACTTAACACTTAAGAGAACATGTGTTTAGAATTATGTATGATTTTTTCACAAAGTTCTCATATCTAGTTTCCTCTTTAGCTACAAGTATGAAAGAGAGCAACTTGATAAGAAAGAAAAGAAGATGAAAAAGATGACGACCGACACCAAAAAATTACCTAATTATGATCTTAATTAACTTAAAAATGAACCAGATTTGAAATTAATGTACACTCTAAGATCTTTTTCAAACCTGCTCCCATTTCGAGGCGGAAAGGAAAAAGAATTTCACGTTCACCAATTCAAAATTGAATATTAAATTAAGTTTGGTTGACATAAACCTAGATTTCAGTCAACAAATCTGCCACAACATAAATTAAAAAGTCTGTCACCACATAAAATAAAAAGTCTACCAACCATTTTAAGTCGAATATATAAATCTGTCATAAGAAAATAAGTCGAACATAAGAAAATAAGTCGATCACACAAATCTACCATTTATAACAAATCTGGTACCTCATTCGCCAGATATATCATTAAAAAATATGTTTTCTATTCAAATCGGACAATTAACTCTACCATGAAAACAAATCTGACGTTTCTAAAAAATCTGACACCACTTTAACAGTAGATTTCTTTTTCTAAACAGATTTTATAAATAGATTTATTACTCGATAGATTTATTTTTTTGAAAATAAATCTGCCGACGATCAAATGGTAAGGGTACTTTAGTAATGATTTTTTTTGTTAAAACTATGGATAAGGGCAATTTCGACCTGAAAAATATTCTAATAATTTTCAAAAAATATGAGTCACTCTAGTAATAACACAATTAATTTGAGTCATTTTAATAAACTTCCCATATAAAAGAGATAAGAAAAGTTTGTTACAATCATCTTCTCTCTCGAGCTTAAGCTTCATCATCTCTTATAATATTGTACTTAGTTGGATAAAAAGTTATTTGGGGTATGATCCGGTTGAGAAACAAGTCAAGGTATTGAGAATAACGTGGGAATGTGAAGTAGACCATGCAATCTCTGACGAGCATCAAGTTCTGACATTAGAAACTGATAAAATGTCATGGAGAACGATTGAATGTGGTACACCTCATTCACCTAGTTCTGGTGGTGTATGCATCAGTGGTGTTTTGTACTACAAAGCTGCTGATCAATTACTTTCCAAAGCTTCTATGATTGTATGCTTTGACGTTAGATCTGAGAAGTACAACTTTGTTAGAGTTAGAGAAAGTTCCATTGGAGCAGTGGATACTACAACAACTCTGATAAACTATAAAGGTAAATTGGCTTCACTTATGATGGAAAGGTCGTATAGCTTTTGGAGCAGTATAAGTTTTGACATGTGGGTTCTACAAGACCCCGACAAACAAGAATTGTCGAAGCATACTTACAAGTTTCCCATCTTGAGTAATGAAGTTAGAGAGGACACGTTATACTCTGTTAGAGTGACTGGTACAAATGAAATTGTGTTATTTCCCAAATATGTATCCGACCCTTTTTATATTTTTTACTACAATCTCCAGAGGAAAACTAGCAGAAGTGTTGAAATCCAAGGAATACGAGGGAAAAAGGTTTACACTTTTCTCGACCATATATAGGACGTGAAGCTTATGTAAGTGTTTGGATTGTCTCATCATAAGGATTGTAATAGAGCCATGATCATTCTACATGTTTTCTTTTCTTTTTGATATTCCTTATCTTCGGTTTGTCTTTGATGTGTTATTTATTTATCCTCTTGTTCAATGTGTTTCATACACTCTGGAGCTAGAAATTGTAATGTTACAAGAAAGATGCATACTTGGTAAAATATTTTTAAAAGTAATTCATCTGGATATGTATGTGTATATATATATATATATATATATTCTGCTCAATATATATACACACAAACAGCTCCGGCTGAGTTACGGGGGCAGTAAGTGTAACCGCCTCGGGACCGGTTCAACATGTTTTAAAAATGGAGTTAAATTTGAAGTAGATTGGAAATTTTTTTAATCTAAACTCCATTTTGAAATAAAAATTGAATGTGTAGGAGATGCTATTATAAACAATTTCGCAGATGTATAAAGGGGCTTCCTGTATGAATACGTTCGCACTCTAGTTCGGCAACAAGGATGTAGTCATCGAGATATGCTGGTTTACTAACGGTTCTGGATGATCTACGTACTTCAGGTTGACCACTCTCAGAAGCTTCAACATTATCGTCTTCTTCATCGCCTAACTCATCTTCTTCGTTAACTTGATTAATATCATTTGACTCAGAGACTCTCTCTTCTGCTCCTTCCTTTATTAAATTGTAACCAACCGAGAACGTGTCGCTTTCAAGTGGACTTGTAGTCGTCTTGTTCCAGTCCCATACACGATTTTCTTCAAAAACAACATCACGGCTTACTATAGTTCTCTTGCTAGACGGATCGAACAGACGGATCGAACAGACGGTAAGCTTTTGAACCGGGTTCGGTTCGCAAGTGAACTAATCTTCTCGACCTATCATCAAGTTTTCTTCGTCCCATCGTGTCTGTCCTAGCATAACACACACAGCCAAATACTCGAATATGAGAGAGGTTCGGTTTCTTACTTCGTAGAGCTTCGTATGGCGTCATTCCCTGCAAGGCCCTTGTCGTGATCCTATTTATCAGATAGGTAGCATGTCTGACTGCTTCTCCCCACATATCATTTGGTATGTTCATATGCTTCAAGATACTTCTAGTCATCTCGAGAAGTGTTCGGTTCCGTCTCTGTACAACCCCATTCTGTTGAGGAGAATACGGTGCTGTCATATGTCATTTTATTCCATTCTTGTTGCAATACTCTTGAAATTCCCGTGACATAAACTAACCACCACGATCTGTTCTAAACGTCTCTAGCTCTCCTTTTATTTCTTGTTCTGCTACCGCCTTGAAACATTTGAATTTATCAAATGCTTCACTCTTGTCTGACAACAAAATAGTCCACATGTAGCGAGTATGATCATCGATGAGAACAAACACATATCTCTTTCGTGATTGGGTTGATGGCGTGATGGGTCCACACAGGTCTCTGTGGACGAGTTCAAGAGGACGTGATGCTCGGAATGTAGTTGATTTTGGAAACGGTTGTCTTACTTGCTTCCCAAGTAGACATGACTTACATGTCTCTTTCTCAACTTCGATGCCTGGGATGCCAACGACTAATTTGTTTTTGATCATTGTCCTCATCGTTTCTGTGTTGACATGGCCGAGCCGGGCATGCCATTTATTTGACTCGGTCATGACTATCTTCAAGCATTCCACGCTTTCATAAACCTCTAGCCTTACTTTGTACAGCCTATTCTTCGCTCTAGTTGTCTTCACCATTGGTCCACCGAGTCTGTCGTACAACATCAAAACATCACCTTTCATGCTCACTTCACAGCCGGCTTCAGTGGCCTGTCCCAAACTAACGATATTGCTCTTTAGTCCGGGATGAAGTATATGTCGTGCAGTATCTTCTTCTCGCCTCCTTTGAAGATAAATTGAATAGATCATTTTCCTCGTATATTGATTCGAGAATCGTCTCCAAATCTTACCTTTCATGTGATTGTCTCATCTAGATTCACAAAGAAAGAACGGTTCCCACTCATATGATTGCTTGCTCCATTTTCAAGATACCACATGTTCTTCATATCAAGTTCAGTTTCAAAACCACTTGGATTCACCTTTTTTCATTAAGGTAGAGAACTTCATGCATCATCAAATTGTCGGCCTCTTCCGTATCATGAGTCTTGTTTTCAGCAGTTTCTTGTAGTTTAAGCAGCTTATCGGGACAATCAGTCGCATAGTGGCCACGCTTATCGCAGCTAAAACATGTGATATGAGATATATCTCTTTCTTGACCCTGGTTCTGTCCGTTGCTCTGTTTGTAAGCATCTCGTTGCGCATGAAAGCTTCCACGACCTCGACCTCTTCCACGCCAGTTAGAGCGACCTCCGCGTCCTCTCGTACCACGACCGCAGTAGCCATTATAGCTACCTTGCTGCGATTCCGTGTTAGCATACATTAATTTCCCTTGGTCATCTTGCTGATTTTCTTCATCTTCTTCACAAACTCTTTCCTCGTATGCTTTCAAACGACCAACAATATCCTCAAAGCTTGTTGTGTTCAGATCAAGAACTTGTTCAAGGGAAGCAACAATGTGTATGTACTTTTTCCTTGGTAAGCTCTTCAAAAATTTCTTTACAAGCTTTGATTCTTCGATGGTTTCTCCTAGAGACGCAGTTTTTGAAGATATCTCGGATAACTTGCCAACAAAGGCATCGATTGTATCTTCATGCTTCATCTTGAGTCTGTCAAATTCCGCCATCAATGTTTGGAGCCTTGCTTCTCGCACTCTCTCTGCGCCGACATGTCTTGCTTTAATTGCCTCCCACATAGCTTTTGCCGTGTCGTGATCTCCAATCTGAAGCGTCAATGCCTCAGGGATGGATTGGAACAGCAAAGCAATAGCCATGTTATTCTTATCCTCAGCCTTGTTCCCCGGGTCGATGGCTTCCCACAGTTTGTTCACCTTGAGAGCAATATTCATACGCATTGCCCAAACTGTATAATTTGTAGAGTTTAGCATAGGAAATCGTATAGAAGAAGGTCTAGTCTCTGCGCCACTCATCTCGTTTTCTTCCTTGATGTCGCTCATGGTAATAGGTTTAGTACGCGTTCGTCGTTGATCTAAGTCGAAGGGTTTGTCAATATGTTTGGCTCTGATACCAAATACTGAATCACAAACAAACCTTAATAAGAAGTTCTTCTCTTATTAATCACTCAAAGCTCAAATCACAAAATCACTTCACACAATTCACAAGAGATGTAAACACATATGCATCTCTATATATATGACTAAATAAATCCTAATCCTAATCAAACAACCCTTTTAAATATTTCCTAATCTCGTTTAGATAAACATGACACAAAATAGGAAACTTGTATCCTAAGATATCTTCAAGCTTATCCAACATACGTAACAAACAACTGGTATGGCTATATTTGGTCGGCCTGATTCATGTGAGATCTAAGAATACATCATTGATTTTGATCTTGGTTTGCTACAACAGAGTATATGAAAAATGTTTCCTACAGTTATATGTTTTTCTTATACAGATTGTATAGGTACAACAGCCTTTGAACATGCATGTTACATATGTAGTACTTTTGAATCGTCAAATGTATAAACCTTTCTGATGATGATATTTGTATCAAATATGGAAAAATCTTGGGATCTTATTGTGAAATGATCTTTTACAGAGAATGTGTCAGTGGTTGGCTACAAGATGCTAATTGACATCCCTGAATGGCTCGCTCCCTACGGTATGTTCTCTGAGAAGCTTAGCATATCCCGCAATGAATCTGCAGAGATTTCAAACACAAAGGTGAATCATTTACATATTTCTTGGACAATCATTGAGTCTTTTTTTTTTTTTGTGAACTTACCCCGCAAGAAGGATGGCTAGAGATGTAAACCTGAAAAAGTGCTGATAACACTTGTATTTTGATTTCTTATGTTTCATGTCATAACCAGGAGGAATATACTCGGGACTCACGTATCCGTACTGCGGACGAAGAAGAAGGACAAACCCTAGCAAGAAACCAGCCAGAAATCCTCCACAATGAGCAGAGTTGTCCACACGTGGTAAGAATCCAACACTTAGGTTCAGTGCAATGATCAGGATCAATGTCATAAGTGCGGTACACTGCAAAAGTCATTAAGATCAACCTTCAATAATGTACCATAAACCGGGCTTGGCTGAGATTTGGAAGGGAGAGGGGGGTTTTTTTTTTTTTTTTTTTTTTTTTTTTTTTTTTTTTTTTTTTTTTTAAATTTATTCAAATCAAAAAACCATTATTTACATCAACTGCAGCTTACTTTGAAAGTGTAAACTCCTCTGTAAACTCCTAACTTTCTTCTCCAATTCATCCTCAAAAGATCTTCATCTTGTGCTAAACCAATAGACCATACCTCCCTCATACTCCTTATCTCCTCTCTTCCTTATTATTGATAGCTTGTTTCTCATGATCTTGTCGATCAACTTAACCAACAAGCTTCCTGGGGATGGCGATTCACCATGCCTCCTCATGTTTCTCTCTCTCCACACAGTGTGTACAGCAGCTTGAAGAACATATCTCACCACAAATAGCTTGATTTTACCTTGGGTATTATCCAAAGCTGCTCGAGTAATGCTCCTCCAATTTGATGTGTAACGAATACCCATTACTCCCTTCATCAACACCTCCCATATTTGAGAAGAATATGGACACTCAAAAAATAAGTGAGCCAAAGTCTCAAAAGGATCTTGACAAAACACGCAAGCAGTGTCAACATTTCCTCCCCATCTGCTCATTCTTTCTCCAGTAGTGAGTCTCTCTTTCATTGCCATCCAGAGGATAAATGAAAACTTTGGCGTAGCATGCTTGAACCAAACCATCCTGGACCAGAAACATGATAAATGCTTCTCTTTAATCACTTGCCAAGTTTCCTTTGATAAGAAAGATTTCTTATATACTCATTTGCTATTCCTCCATAGTGAAACATCCTCCTCTTCCGTTACACTGGTTTTGAACCTTTCTATCTCCTCTTCAACTCTATTAAAAATAGGAAATCTGTGGTGTCTCTTTCGATGCCGACTGCATTCAGCAACTCTTGCATCAATCGAAACTCCCATATCAATGTATCCTCTGTCACATAGTAGATCTTTTAAACATCCCAAAGAAGACCATGATTCATACCAGAAAGAGGTTTTTCTCCCATTCTTCACCTCCACTCTATACATCTGCTTAGCCACTTCTCTACATTTAAGAATCTTTCTCCACATCCAGGAGCCTGTTTGAGTAGAATCTTTAACCGACCAAATAGAACCTTTTCTGATCAGATAGGTCTGTATCCAATTAACCCAAAGTGTATTAGCTGAGAGGATCCGCCATAAGAGTTTTAGACTGCATACCAGATTCACTTCCTTCAATCTTTTCACTCCTAAACCACCTTCCTGCTTTGGTTTACATATTTCTCCCCAAGAAACTTTTGCTTTCTTCCCATTCAGCTCCGGACCTGACCATAAGAACGCAGAACAAAGCTTTTCCACCTCCTTTAGACAAGCACTAGGGAGTCTAAAAGCAGACATCCAGAAGTTCGAGAGACTAGTTATCACTGAGTTGATCAATTGCAGTCTCCCTGCATAGGATAAGAACCTGTTCGTCCAAGAACTTATTCTTTTCCTTATTTTCTCGATTAGTGGAAGAAAATCAGACACTGTCATTCTCTTAGTCAGCAAGGGGAGACCAAGATAGCGCACCGGCAATGAACCCGACCCAAACGGAAACTGATGCAGAATTTCTTCAGTTTGTTGAGTTAAAC
>NC_027753.1:9636166-9665633 GCF_000695525.1 Brassica oleracea var. oleracea
ATAAACAGTGTAGATTTCTCCATACTAATCTTTAGCCCTGTCATCTTGTCAAACTCATCAAAAACTTCTAATATACCTTCAACAGATCTCTGCTTACCATCCGAAAACACCATCAGGTCATCAGCAAAGCATAAGTGAGTAAGATCCAAGTTCTTACATTTTGGATGGTAACCGATTTTCTTCTAACGCGCAGCTTCATCAATCATTTTAGACAAGACATTCATACAGATGACGAATAGATAAGGCGACAGAGAGCAACCCTGTCTTAACCCTCTTGAGCTCTGAAAATAACCGGCTAGCTCTCCATTAATTTGTACTGAAAAAGAAGCAGTGGAGATGCATAGAGTAATCCAGTGTATGAACTTCTCAGGCAAGCCCATTGCCTTTAGAGTATTAATCAAAAACGACCACTGCACAGAATCGAAGGCTTTAGAAATATCAATTTTCATGGCGCAACGGGGAGAGACTGAATCCTTATGGTAGTCTTTTACCAGTTCCGTAGCCAACAACACATTCTCCATAAGTAATCTTTCATTGATAAAAGCTGATTGATTCACTGCAATACACTTCGGCAAGATAAGCTTCAATCTATTTGCAATAATCTTCGAGATGATCTTGTACAAAACGTTGCAGCAAGATATGGGTCTATAATCTTTCATCTCCTTGGCTTCTTCTTTCTTTGGAATCAGAGCAAGTATAGTCGAATTCACCCCTTTCGGTAAGAATCCTTTCAGGAAGAACGACTGAACAGCAACTGTAACATCATCACCAATTATCGACCAAGACTGCTTGAAGAACTCTGAGGTAAATCCATCAGGGCCCGGGGATTTACTCCCTGCCATTTTGAATATTACACCCTTGACTTCTTCTTTGGAGACTTCCTTTTCAAGCTTAATACAATCTTCTTCACTACCCTGAAACCCCAATAAATCCCTCAACTTATCCACTTCAGCACCTTCATAATCAGTTGGAATGAAGTTCATGAACTCAGCATAGTATCTCTCCGCTTCTTTCTGGATTTCTTCATCTGTTGTAACAATCGAGCCATCAGCACACCAGATTTCATGAATCGCATTTCGTATCTCCCTTATCTTCACCCAACTATGGAAGAATTTATTATTCCCATCCCCTACATCCAACCAATGCATTTTTGCTTTTTGCTTCAAAAATTCTTCCTCCAAATCAGCTAATCTTTTCCATTTCTTATAAGCTAGTAACTCCTGATGTATCATCTCCTGAGAAGGATCAGCTAGAGTAGCTTGTTGCTTAACACAAAGATCTTGAAAAGCTTCCTTAGTTCTTCTCGGCAAATCTCCCATTTTTATTTTGCTAAGCATTCTTAGTGGTTGCTTAAGATCTTTGAGCCATTTAGATAGCATGTACATAGCTGATGTAGAATGAAATAGCTTTTCTCTATACCTCCACTTCTCTTTCAACAGAACTTCAAACTCAGGCATGCTAGCAATAGCATTCGTGAACTTAAACGGTTTCCGTTGCTTCCTCTCCTCATTCTTTAACTGAACTCTACACCTCAAATGATCTGAACATCCTCCCGGCTCAAATACACTATAAGATTGAGAGTTCAACATCCACTCTTCATTAATAAGCACCCTGTCAAGCTTTTTGCAAATCAACCCCTCTTCTCTTTTGTTACACCAAGTCAACAGCGGACCTTGAAACCCCATGTCTGTCAATCTACAATAATTGACTATCTCCTGAAAATCTCGCATTCCTGCTGGCAATCTTGGAGAATCTTCAAAACCCGAATGCTCTTCTCCATCTAAAATCTCATTAAAATCACCCATAAGAACCCACTTTTTATTCTTGAACAATGGCGCATCATAGTGACTGCGCATATCATCCCACAACTCTTTCCTCTCCTCAACTGAATTCAGAGCATAGACAAAGGAGCATAGGAACTCCTCTGGCTCTCCTTTTACTAGCACTGAACATGTAATCATCTGCCCACTTTTAAAAATCGGAGTCATTCTGACCTCTTCACTCCAAACCACCCATAGCCTTCCCAATCTACTGTATTCATAATTCGAAATGAAATTCCACCCTTGAAACACCTCCGAAACAATCCTCCCTGCCTTATTCTCCTTAACTCTTGTTTCTATTAGACAACCAAACTGAAAAGACTGATTCCTCAACCAATCTCGTACCACGGCATGCTTAGTTTGTTTATTAAAACCGCGTACGTTCCAAAAGAACCCAGCCATATTAATGTTGTTTACGAGCACCTCTCTTCTTACCAAGGTCTTTACCCCTGGCATGATTCGAAGCAACCGTAAGCATCTTGTGTTTCAGTTTTGACTGTCGAGGTAGAATTTCCCTCCCCAGCCTTCCTTCTATCTCTTCCATCTCAGATTTTCCATCTTCACTACTATCTTCTTCAATTTCTCTGTCTGTTTCATCGTCAACCATCTCTTTATCTTTTTCTTGTTCTCTAATCTCATCCTCTTCTTTTGAATTACTCAGCGCATCAAATCTGGATGGTGTAGCAATCTGCACCTGTCCAAACTTAAGACTCTGATTTTTCATCTTTGAACTTCTACTTGCTTTCTCTGGCGTAACATCTTTCCAACCTTCTAAGATTTGACCCTCCTCTATCTCATGAACTCTTTCTGCAACACTAGTCTCCTGAACCCCTTCCTTACTACTCGAACTTTGCATCCCTGTAGTTACCATACCATCCCCTAGCTTCTCTGCTTGTTCCTCACTCTTCTGACTACAAGACTGCTTGTAGTGACCCCATTTACCACAAGAAGTGCATTTCGGAGGTAGCCATGGATAGTAGAAAGATACAGTAGTCTCCTCTCCTTGAATATTATAAGTCATCTCCGTCGGAAGCTCCTTTGTCATATCTGCCTTTACAAACACTTTAGCCACTTTGAAGTTTGAGCAAGCAATCGTTTCCGGATGTAGTCTATCAGGTACTCCCGCATCACTTGTGATGAAACTTAGCCCATCCCATGAGTACATACTCATTGGGACATTTGTTAGATGAACCCACAGTGGAAGAAGCTTTGCTTTTGTGTCTTCATCGTTAGGTGCCCATTTTGAAACCACCATTGGCACCCCAGCGATGTTCCACATCCCTCTTCGAACGATTCTTTCCCTCACCATCTGATTTGGAATCCTAACTCTCATTGTTGTTGAGTCAACTTCGTAAACGTCCAGCTTCTGAGATTTGTCACCAAAGGCCCAGATCTTATTCAGAATCACATGTACCTTCGCGATATGCGGTGCCGTCTCCAAAAACCTTGCAATCAGAAAATCCTCCCATAACGGATTACCTTTCTCAATGATCGCAGCCGGAACCTGGATCGATCGCTTCCCCTCTGCTTCTGAAATTTCAAACTCGTACTTTGTCAAACTCTGCTTCTTTTGAATCACTGCAGCGTAAGATCGTTTAGGACTACCCAACGGCGGCGGATCATCCTTCTCCATCGTCGTAATCATCACGACTGTCCCGTGACAGCGGTGATCAGAACTCCCGAGATGAGCGTGGTAGGCGTGCGCCGGGTGAGCATAGGGGGAAAGGGATCCCGGACGGTGGAAGAGCCAGGGGAGGCCGGGTCATTTGACGGAAATGGAAGGAGGAACCCCTCTTATAGAAAGCCCTATGAAGTTAAGGGAAGTGAATGAATTCTTGGAAAAATAGGGAGCGAGCCTATATATAAAATGTAAGAAAGTCAATTATTCAATGAATAGATGATAAAGTCAACCATACGACAGACAGCGCTGCCTACACGCGAATTAGCTTCCGAGGTCGAGCAGTCTCAATTTCACTACAGGATTTGCATTCATTCGCAAATCCTGTAGTGAAATTGAGACTGCTCGACCTCGGAAGCTAATTCGCGTGTAGGCAGCGCTGTCTGTCGTATGGTTGACTTTATCATCTATTCATTGAATAATTGACTTTCTTACATTTTATATATAGGCTCGCTCCCTATTTTTCCAAGAATTCATTCACTTCCCTTAACTTCATAGGGCTTTCTATAAGAGGGGTTCCTCCTTCCATTTCCGTCAAATGACCCGGCCTCCCCTGGCTCTTCCACCGTCCGGGATCCCTTTCCCCCTATGCTCACCCGGCGCACGCCTACCACGCTCATCTCGGGAGTTCTGATCACCGCTGTCACGGGACAGTCGTGATGATTACGACGATGGAGAAGGATGATCCGCCGCCGTTGGGTAGTCCTAAACGATCTTACGCTGCAGTGATTCAAAAGAAGCAGAGTTTGACAAAGTACGAGTTTGAAATTTCAGAAGCAGAGGGGAAGCGATCGATCCAGGTTCCGGCTGCGATCATTGAGAAAGGTAATCCGTTATGGGAGGATTTTCTGATTGCAAGGTTTTTGGAGACGGCACCGCATATCGCGAAGGTACATGTGATTCTGAATAAGATCTGGGCCTTTGGTGACAAATCTCAGAAGCTGGACGTTTACGAAGTTGACTCAACAACAATGAGAGTTAGGATTCCAAATCAGATGGTGAGGGAAAGAATCGTTCGAAGAGGGATGTGGAACATCGCTGGGGTGCCAATGGTGGTTTCAAAATGGGCACCTAACGATGAAGACACAAAAGCAAAGCTTCTTCCACTGTGGGTTCATCTAACAAATGTCCCAATGAGTATGTACTCATGGGATGGGCTAAGTTTCATCACAAGTGATGCGGGAGTACCTGATAGACTACATCCGGAAACGATTGCTTGCTCAAACTTCAAAGTGGCTAAAGTGTTTGTAAAGGCAGATATGACAAAGGAGCTTCCGACGGAGATGACTTATAATATTCAAGGAGAGGAGACTACTGTATCTTTCTGCCGGTCATGAGATATTGGAGGAGGGGAGGTATTTTAAACACTTTAGACTTTAGTAAAAAGAAAATATAGCAATTTAGGGATCGATGTTTATATATAAGTAAAAAACTTTGTGGACCAAATGGTAATGCTTCACTTGATTATGTTCATGACCGGCTTTAACCATTAAGGTTGAAGATGATAAACTTTCACCTTATTTTCATAGATTGTCCAGTTTGTGATCAGCTCTGAGAGCATTGCACCTAGTAACCCGAACAAGGCGCCAGATGCTCCTACTGATACCCTTTCTCCTCTTGAATCTGTCAAGCAAGACATAAGGCTTCCACCAAGACCGGAGAGAACATACAAGGCTCCGATTCTCACTGTAGAAAACAGCAAAGTTCAAGTTCTTAATGACGACCTAAAAACATAGAGGGGTTTTAAATATTCTTACAGAATCCGAATTCTTGTTCAAGACGCATTCCGATACAGAGGAGGCTGATCATGTTAGCCAGAAGGTGAAGGAGTCCACCGTGAAGCCATATGCAAGAGATGAGGCGCCATCTCTCACCTTCCTCCACAAGTCTCCTCTCAAGAGCTCCAAGCCTTCTCAGCCTAGTTCAGCAACAAAGATGCCATCCATCATGTATATAAGGATATAATCAAGTTGTAACTATTCTTGTCCTTACGTTGGAATAGAAGGACCGAGAAGCATATTCTCCTTGATAGGTTGAAACGAAAGCCTTCCAAGGACATCAAACAAGAGACACTCATCTGATCTCGCGGGACAATCGTTCACATACATTGTAATGGTGAATGTGACGAAGTTGGCTGCGAAGATGAGAGGCACGAGCCATGCGTACCATGGCACGGGAATGGGAGGGCGAAACGGAGGTCGAGCTGGTGGTGGTAATGGTGGTAGTCCGTTTTCGATGTCTGATGGGTTCGGCGGTCTCTTCCCCATTTCTGGAAAAGAGTATGACGCGCGTTTGATCGTTGGCCTTGTGGTTGAGGTTTGAGGTTTGAGGATGAGAATGGAGTTCCGGAAAATCCGGGAGAATGCGAAGCTGCGAGAGAGATTCGGAAAACTTGTGGCCCAAGTAAGGGATTTGACTTTTTAATTACATTAGGCAGTTATGTTCGGTAAATTGGTTTGGTCTTAACCAAACGGATTCCAATAAAAACCAGCTTGGAGAAGAATAATTAACCAAACCGAGTCAACTAAATTTTTTTAAAAGTACCACAGAAATTAATATATAAATTGACATGGAAATTTAATTTCCTAGTATATGTTATGTAAACTGAAATAATTTAAAAAAAAAAAAAATCATATAACAAAAAACCTAATTTCTGGCCTATTTTCAAACCGATTCTAAAAACACTTTTAGTGTCATCGTTTCTCGGTAATCCCTGTGATTTGGACCATGTCTTTAAACTCACTGCGCGTGGTTTTTGGAGCTGAATCGTCGTAACAGACCTTTACATATACTAATTAATAAATTTATTTGTAAAAGTTGTTTTGTCTTTGCTTCATCTTCTATTAATATCACACACAATATTCAGCAGCTCCAGACACACACAAAGTAGCTCTCATTCAAAGAGCTTTCTTCTCGGATCAAAATCGTGAATTCTTAATAAACCAGCTTCTCTCATCTCTCTCTCAATCTCTGAAAAGTTGAAAGGTATCACCCCTTCTTGATTCCTTATAGATCTTTGTGTGACATCCAGATTTGTTTTACGTTCTTGAATGTCTCTGTTGATCCGGTTTTATTTTGATCGAGATCATTTCTTCAGAGTTTGAGTATTGGTCGGTGTAGTTTAAGACAATTGGTGAAATAATCTCTGATCTCGAAGTATTTTGTCTAATATCCAAGATTTGCTTTAATTACCAATGTATGAGGAAACAAATACTATCTCTTACTTATGTGTTATAATTTTATTGATGTTTATAGGCGAAAAAATGGAAGAGTTTTTGTTACATGGAAGGTTACACGCTACAATCTATGAAATCGATGCTCTCCATGCTACTCAAGGAGGCAGATCAGGCTTCTTAGGAAAGGTATTGTCTCAGTTTATAAGACTTTTTTTGTCCACAATAAAAGAACCTAAAACGAGTTGGATAACTTAATCAATGGTGTACAATCTATATGAATGTTAATGAATGAAAGAAATCTTAAATTGGTAGTTAGAGAAATAACTAATCCATTTATCTCGAACTAGTTTTAAGTCGGAATATCATATGATAAGCCATGATAATCCCAATTTTAAGATGTACACAAACACTCCATGCAATTTGTAAGTTCTAGATTCACAAAATTTTCCTTTAATTTCTGGTTTTAATCTTTTCAGATGCTAGCAAATGTAGAAGAAAAGATCGGTGTTGGTAAAGGAGAAACTCAGCTATATGCTACAATCGACCTAGAGAAAGCTAGAGTTGGAAGAACAAGAAAGATAACAAACGAACCAAAAAGCCCAAAATGGCATGAGTCATTTCATATCTACTGTGGTCACATGGCCAAACATGTTATCTTCACTGTCAAAGACGACAATCCCATCGGTGCAACGTTGATAGGAAGAGGTTATGTCCCCGTTGAGGATATTCTCCACGGAGAGGAAGTTGATAGATGGGTTGAGATTCTAGACACTGAGAAGAAACCCATTGAAGGAGGATCAAAGATCCATGTGAAGCTTCAGTACTTTGGTGTTGAAAAAGATAAAAACTGGAACCGTGGTATCAAAAGTGCTAAGTTTCCTGGAGTTCCTTACACTTTCTTCTCTCAGAGAAAGGGATGCAAAGTTTCTTTGTACCAAGATGCTCACATTCCTGGAAACTTCGTCCCCAAGATTCCTTTAGCTGGAGGGAAACACTATGAGGCAGGCCGGTGTTGGGAGGATATCTTTGATGCCATTACTAATGCAAAGCATTTGATTTACATTACTGGCTGGTCTGTTTACACTGAGATCTCTTTGGTGAGAGACTCAAGGAGGCCTAAAGAAGGAGGAGACGTGACTATTGGTGAGATACTCAAGAAGAAGGCAAGTGAAGGTGTTAAAGTGATCTTGCTTGTGTGGGACGATAGAACATCTGTTGATCTGCTGAAACAAGATGGACTTATGGCTACTCATGATGAAGAAACTGCTAACTTCTTCAGAGGAACCGACGTGAACTGTGTTCTGTGTCCTCGTAATCCTGATGATGGTGGAAGCATAGTTCAAAACTTGCAAGTCTCGACTATGTTCACTCATCACCAAAAGATTGTTGTTGTGGACAGCGAAATGCCTGGAACAGCAAGAACAAAATCAAGAAGGATTGTGAGTTTCGTTGGTGGTCTTGATCTTTGTGATGGAAGGTACGACACCCCGTTTCACTCCTTGTTCAGGACGTTGGACACTGCGCATCACGATGACTTCCATCAACCGAACTTCACTGGGGCGGCGATAACAAAAGGTGGTCCGAGAGAGCCGTGGCATGACATTCACTGTCGTCTAGAAGGACCTATTGCATGGGATGTCTTGTATAACTTTGAGCAGAGATGGAGTAGACAAGGTGGTAAAGACATTCTGGTTAAAATAAGAGACCTCGACGATATCATCGTCCCTCCTTCTCCTGTTCTGTTCTCAGAAGATCATGACTCGTGGAACGTTCAGCTGTTTAGATCAATAGATGGTGGTGCAGCAGCTGCGTTTCCTGAGTCCCCTGAAGCTGCTGCAGAAGCAGGTCTTGTGAGTGGTAAAGATAATATAATTGATAGGAGTATTCAAGATGCATACATTCACGCGATTCGACGAGCTAAAGACTTCATCTATATCGAAAACCAGTACTTCCTTGGAAGCTCCTTTGCTTGGAGTGCAGATGGAATCAAACCTGAGGAGATCAATGCTCTTCATTTGATTCCAAAGGAGCTATCTCTGAAGATTGTTAGCAAGATCAAAGCTGGAGAGAAGTTTAAGGTTTATGCTGTTGTTCCAATGTGGCCTGAAGGGCTTCCTGAGAGTGGTTCAGTCCAAGCTATATTAGATTGGCAGAAGAGAACAATGGAGATGATGTACAAAGATGTGATCAAGGCACTTAGAGAGAAGGGACTTGAGGGAGAGGATCCAAGAGATTATCTAACATTCTTCTGTCTCGGTAACCGAGAGACCAAGAAAGATGGAGAGTATGTGCCTTCAGAGAAACCTGAACCGGACTCAGACTATATGCGAGCACAAGAAGCACGCCGCTTCATGATCTATGTTCACACTAAAATGATGATCGGTTAGTGTTTTTAACTCTTACAAGAACTTATAATTTTTTTTGGTAAATCCCTTAGATAGTACAGAAAAATGATGACAAAATGGCACAAGGAAAAGTCAAATTACTATTAAGTAAAAGCTAAAATGATTAATGTACTCCAAATCCTAAATCTTTTCCATAATCACTCACCCTGATACTAATCCCTAAATCCTAAACATTAAAACCGAACCCAAATATATGTTATTTGTATCTTTGGAATAAAATTATATTTTAGTGCTATCCAAAGATATTTCTCTATTTTTTCTGATATAAACGAGATGCTTTAACTTCTCATTTTGCAGTTGATGATGAGTACATTATCATTGGGTCCGCAAATATCAACCAGAGATCAATGGATGGTGCAAGAGACTCAGAGATAGCAATGGGAGGCTATCAACCATACCATCTCTCAATAAGACAACCAGCTAGAGGTCATATCCATGGATTCCGCATGTCATTATGGTATGAACATTTAGGAATGCTCGATGAAACATTCCTCGATCCATCGAGTCAAGAATGTGTCCAGAAAGTTAACCGTATTGCTGATAAGTATTGGGATCTTTACTCAAGTGAGTCACTCGAACATGATCTCCCTGGTCATCTACTTCGCTACCCGATTGGTATTGCTAGTCAAGGAGAAATCACTGAGCTACCTGGATGTGAATGCTTCCCCGACACAAAAGCTCGTATCCTCGGTACTAAATCTGATTACCTGCCTCCAATTCTTACAACCTAAGGTTCTATGGCAGTATCTAATTGGTAATAAATAACTATCTCTCCTCTTTTCTTCTGCTGCAATAGCTTTTGTAATAAAACAGTTAGCTTCATTGTCTTTAGTTACTAATAAGTTCTAATATCGTTGGTATTGTGTTTCACCGCTATGCTTTTGATTTTCGTTCGCGCGGAGAGAATGTAGTCTTGTGCCTTTTGGTACTTAATTATTTTGTTGCTAATTTCTTATGAACTTATCTATTATGTCTTTTAATTTTCTGGACTATTGTTTTATTGTAATCATTGTTTATGTTTAGGGTTTGATTAAATTTGTTAAAATCATAAGAAAATAGTTAGTTCACTTTTACGTTTATACAAACCATGCATGGTCTTAGTAGCTGGTTTTGGATGCTGTGAGGATTTGGATCAGTTTAGGTCCCCACAATTGGTACTAGTCTACAAAAGCTGGTTTAAAATCATTAGAGACTGTAAAATCATCATAGAGTACTTAGTAAAATCATCAGTCTACAAATGCAACCCCCCAAAAAAACATGTTTAATGGATTCAGTCGTTCTGGTAGGATTGATACTATATGAATTAGTCGTGGATAAATGTGAATATAATTGAAGGAAAGAATGAAATAGAGGTGTGCGGTTGATGTTATTTAGGACATCCAAGTCAATCAACCCATGTGACAATCTCTTTCGTTCTTTACGTTCTCTAAAAATTATAAAGACTTTTAACTTCTGGTGATCTCTCTCTCTCTCTCTCTCTCAAGTACTTAATGTCCAAAAGACGAGTTGCCGTACGATAACGATAGATGCTAAAATCTTATCTCTTGATAAATCTATTTATTATACACTAGGGTCGGCCCGCCGGGATATTAGTTAATTTGATATTCACTAAATGTTCGAGTTGAAATTTGTTTTAAGATTCAAAAATTTGGTCATCTATTATGTGTTACTTATTAGTATGCGGTGGTATAGTTGTTTTTCGATTATTCTTGCTTTGGTATTGTATCAAATTAATTAATTGTCCAACTCATAATTATAGATGTACAAATTTGGATTTGTGATAAAGTTCGATGACAATACTGTTTTTTCTTTTTAATTCTTATTCATAGTGGAGTGTGCATGTGTCAGAAAGAGGCCTATAACAACTTTTATGTTTTTGCGTATGGATTTTAAATATATATTATTTTGTATAATGCATACTTGCTCTACAACATTTGCTTGTAAACTAAAAAAACTGTTTTCTATATTTTTAAAAGAGAAAATATTTAGTCTATAATATAACATGGACATATGTATTGACTATATATAGAAGTTGGGTGTTATTTTAAAATGACATATGTATAGAGGTTTTTCAACCATTACTTCACTGGCACAAAACATTTATAACTGTAAATATCTTCTTTTAAAAGCAAAACTAATAAAAACGTGTACAACAAATGTATTTTGATATATATTATATGCATCAAGTTATAAAGGTTGGAAACATTGCAAAACTGTTTAGAGCAAAGTTTTTAACTTCACGATCTTCATCTTGACATCAGTTCAGTGTCGGCCCTGGCTACAAGCAGAAGAGTCATGGGCTTCCAGCCGACACGATAATAAGTATTTTCGCGGCCACATATTTATAAAAAACGGGAGAGAGACGAACATTTCGTTATATATATAGATATATAATTATCGAATTCACAAATATTTCACTACAATCACAAGGATTTTAGATATAAATTAAATGAGTTGCAACATCTGGAGGCTTCACTGAAAGTTATGTAGAACACGGAAACAAGTACTAATACTAAAGCAAAAGAAGGAAGAGAAGTTGGTCTAGTCTTTTCATATCACTACCAAGAAGTTTCGAAAGAATTACAGGTTGACTAGTACTCTTTAAACGCGGCAAAATTAGGTTTTGAAATAAGACACGTGGCAACAGCCTGTGCCAGGTCCTGCTTTGGTTAATGATAGAGAGATGGAATCAAAACTGAGTGGAAGAGATTCATTGAACTCTTTAGAATCTTTCTCCATCAATAATGTTTTTGTCTTCCTATATTTCTCTTCAACCTATTTTCCCTTGATTTTTAGTTATTTTGAAGTTGTTTGTGTTAAACGTACTAAATGTATCTAGTGACTAAAGAAAACATATAACAGACCCATATATTTGTAATGATCCAAAAGACAAAAACGTGATTCCTCTATATTTATATTCAAAAACTTAAAATAATAGTTTGCAAAATGTCAAAATATTTAAAAGACCCATATATTTTCGGTTATGTTTTCAATGTTTGTGGCTCTATAAAGAAATTATCATAGAACAAAAAATTTGGTTCTCAAATTATTAAAACGGTTAGTTTCAAAATATATGGTTTTCAATGTTTGTGGCTCTATAAAGAAATTATCATAGAACAAAAAATTTGGTTCTCAAATTATTAAAACGGTTAGTGTTTCAAAATATATGGTTTAATCCGCTAGTCTCATTAGCTAAACCTAGCTAATTTTCTATCTAAATTTGTTCGACAATAAATTATTAACATTCTCAATACATCGTAGTAGGGCTAAGCAAAATATATGTCAGAATCCCGAGAACCAAACTAAATTCGATCTGAAAATTTATACTAAACCTGAATTAAAAAGGATAAATTTCTCTAGAAGATCCAAAAATTTAGTATCCAAAATCGGAATTGAACAGAACTCAAACCAATTCTAATCTGAACCAAAATATTTTGAATATCCGAAAATACCATAAAAATTATATATTTAAAAATAAATAAATTATTTCAGATCTTTTATATTCAAAAATATCTAAAATACTTAAAATTATTTCGAATTTTCCAAAGTACATAAAATAAATAAATATCAAAATAACCAAAAATATTCAAAAATACTGGACCAAACCAATTATAATTTTAAATATTTGGTTATACATTATTCAAATTTATGTACTTCTTTCTTATATAATTTAAATGGATATCTTAAACCCAATTGAATCCTAACCAAAATTTATTAATTTTCAATTGGAACTTCAATCTCTAGTCCTGGAAATCCAAAATCCGAACCGAATCTAAACCGAAATTTATTAATTTTTAAATAAAATTTAAATATCTAGTCCTATAAATCCAAAACCCGAACCGAATCGAGACTCTTACCACTACGTAGAAGAGCACACTTAGTTTTTGGAAACAGTAGCCTAAGCATTTACTCAAATAAGCATTTTCATTTTAATTAACATAAATAATTAAATATAAACGTAACCTTACATATATCCAGTTTGGATTCCCTTTGACTGGTTCACTAATTGGTCTTAGATAGTTAGCTACCTGGAAATTGTTCTATAACTTTATAGCAAATAAATTTTAGTAATGTATATACTCATTTTTTTTGTCAGCACTAATGTATATCACAATACTAAAATCCAGATTTCCTCAAAATCTAGTCTGTCCACGTCATCAGAAATAATCCTCCAATCACAGCTTTTTATTTTCGGGTTGGGCTTCAAATTTGATTGAATGGGCTTTGTTTCATTTTCGGGTCTGGGTCGAATGGGTTTCGGCTTTATCGTCGTTTTGGCTTTGTCTTTTATCTAAACCTAGATCTACGGAGACGAAGTCGCGAGTCTCTTCTCCTCATCCCTATTTCACTTCGCCTTCACCCCTTGAAACCGTAGCGTCTGAGTTTTGATCATCATATTCTTCACAATCAATTTCGCAATCAATTTCTTCTTAATGGTTTCGTTTCATCTCCCTCCTTTCCTCCTTCTTTATATATTGTTTTTTCTCCCGTGTACAAATCTAAACCCTAGAGCTGCTCGAAACTCGATCGATGGCGATGAAACCAAATGGGAAGTCGATTGTCTCCTCCGATTATGACGAAAAATTTGTGTTCTTCAGAGATCTCTCGCTGGATCATCACGAAGCTCAGTTGCGATTTTGGCTCATCCATTTCTGGGAGGCTTGGAACCATAGAATTGGCTTGCTTATACCGAGACAAGGCCGTCCCCCCGAATATCTCCAGCTTCATATATTTGATACGGGAAACGAAGTCAGAACCCGTTTAAATGCGATGGGTCAAACCTCAACAGAAGGTAACCTTGACGAGACAACCTTAGTGCGCCTCATCGAGATGATTGACGAAAATAACTATTTAGCTAAGATTTTTCGACGGGTGCGCGACTACTACGAAGGCAGCGGGCAAGAGTTTAATATTAGGTTGCTCTCAGATAAAGGGAAAGGGAAAAAATACGATCTTCCGAGTACGAGTGAAGTCGCAGGCCTTATCGTAGGGGATATGTCATCAACAGTAATGTACTCGATGATGTTAGCAAGGGTGACACTGATGCTAAAATTATTGGTCAAAGGTTCATACTGCCGCCAAGTTTCACCGGCGGGCCCCGATACTTAGTTGAGAAATACCATGATGCGATGGCTATTTGCAGAGAATATGGAAATCCGGATTTGTTTATCACAATGACGGCCAATCCTAACTGGAGAGAGATTAAAGAACATCTTGATAGATATGGTGGAGACTCCCCCAATTATAGACCAGACATTGAATGTCGGGTATTTAAGATGAAGCTAGATAAGCTACTCAAGGATTTCAAAAAAGGAACTTTCTTCAAGCCATACACAGCAGCTCTCCACAAAATATAGTTTCAAAAAAGAGGCCTCCCTCATGCGCATATATATATTATTGTGGTTTGGAAACTCTTCCAGAATACCAAGTTCAGAGGAAGTAGATAAGATTATTTCAGCAGAGCTCCCAAACAAAGAAGAAGACCCAGAAGCTTACAATTTAGTGACAAAACACATGATCCATGGTCCATGTGGTGTCATTAATCCGAAGTCACTGTGTATGGAAAATAATGTGAGCACAAAAAAGTATCCACGGCCGTATAATGGGAGTACTTCAATTGACAAATCAGGGTATGTATTATATCGTCGCCGCCGAAATGAAACTGAGCATGTGGTAAAAAATGGGGCAATCCTAAACAACACGTTCGTTGTACCTCATAACATTAAGCTCCCAAAGAAGTACGAAGCTCATATTAATGTGGAATGGTGTAATCATACAAGTGCAGTGAAGTACTTATTCAAGTACATAACCAAGGGTGTTGACAGAGCATCTGCAGTTATAGAAAAAGGAAATCCGGCAACTACCTCTGACACAGTGGCATCTGGGGAACCAAAAGAAAGAGTGATGAAGCAACGGAATGAGATCCAAGACTACATCGATGCTCAGTATTTATCAGCTTACGAGTCTATGTGGCGGAATTTTGCATTCCACATACACAAAAGAAAGCCATCAGTTGAGAAGCTTATCATTCACCTAGAAGGCGAACATAACATCACAATTAAAGCAACTGATAACCTCGGCCGTGTAATCCGCAAGCCAGGTATTGAGAAGACAATGTTTACTGAATGGATGGTCTTATGCAGAAGGTCAGAGTTTGCACGGACATTAACTTATGTGCAAATACCAGAATATTTCGTATGGAACAACAGTAGGTCTGAACGTAAGAAAGGAAAAACCATTGGACGAATCGTCGCTGTCCATCCATCAGCAGGAGATCGATATTATTTGAGGATCCTCATTAATAAGATCAAGGGTCCTAGGAGTTATGACGAGCTGAAAACGTTTAACGATGTGAAATACCCTGACTTCAAATCAGTTTGCCACGTCCGAGGCTATTTGAACAATGATGTTGAATGGCTCGAGAGTATGTCGGAGGGTGCTAGAACAGCCACCCCATACCAACTCCGAGATATGTTTGTCACATTCCTAACCAACTGCTTCGTTGCAAGCCCTAAAGACCTATGGGAACACTCATGGAAATAAATGAGCGAGAACATACTTCACAAGAGACAAAGGATCTTGGGTCACACAAATCTGGAACTGGATGATGAGACCCTTGAGCAATACACGTTAATCGAAGCGGAAAAGTTGATGTGAATGCATGACCGCTCATTAAATGATATTAAAGATATGCCAAAGATCAAACCTGTTTTGCTAAAAGAATCGGGGAACAGTTTGTGGAACCAAGAAATAAATTACGATGTTGTTGAGGAAACACTAAGACATGACTGGCAGTACAACTTACTTAATGCCGAGCAGCGTGCGATTTACGAATCAGTCTTAGACTCTGTTGATAAAAAGGATGGGAAACTATTCTTTGTATATGGTGTAGGTGGCATAGGAAAAACATTCCTATACCAAACCATTATATCCAGACTTTGCTCGAGAAAAAAAATCGTTCTCCCGGTTGCTTCTTCAGGAATAGCCGCATTGCTACTACCAAACGGGAGAACAAATCATTCTCGCTTTGATATTCTTTTGAAGCTCGACGAAAATAAGCTCTGCAACATCAAACCAAATACAATGCTGGCTGAACTAATCGAGAAAACGGACCTCATAATTTGGGATGAGGCACCTATGACACACAAGCATGCTTTCGAAGCACTAGACAAAAGTTTGAAAGACATAATGTATATAAAAAATCCACCCGCAAAAGATCAAACTTTTGGCGGTAAAACTGTTTTGTTAGGTGGTGATTTTAGACAGATCCTACCAGTAATTCCACAAGGTAGTAGAGCTGATACTGTCTTAGCTTCGATAAGTCATTCATATCTATGGAATAGCTGCCACAAGTTCTCTTTAAAAACAAATATGTGAGTCAATCAGGACGAGAAAAAGTTCTCTGAGTGGTTTCTCAAGGTCGGGGAAGGTCGTCCAGAATCCGGACAAGAAGATGAGGATGATGGCTACCATGACCAAATGATAACCGTCGAAAACTCATTGGTACAAGAGACTAAGGATGAGTCATTAAAACAAGTTATCGATGTTGCCTATGGTGATGTCAACCAAATAGAGGCCTCCCAAAGCTCCTACACTGATAAAGCTATACTTACACCGCGAAATGATACAGTCAATGAAATTAATGCATATACAATCTCCAAAACCGGCGGGGAGTCAAAAGACTACTACAGTTACGATAGCTTTGAGGTTTCAGAAACTCAATCTAACCAAAATGATACATTATACGCCATTGAGTATCTCAACTCCATGGAGTTTCCAGGCTTGCCATCCCATAAACTCACTCTCAAAGTTGGGGCCCCGATTATGCTTCTGCGAAACATAAATCAAACAAAAGGATTATGTAATGGTACCTGTACGATCCTGACCCACATAGGCGAAAGAGTGCTTAAGGCAGATATAATTACTGGTTCACACATTGGAAAAGAAGTTTTGATCCCAAGAATTGTCCTCTTACATGGGGATACAAAGCTACCGTTCACTTTACGTCGACGACAATTCCCTATCAGATTGTGTTATGCAATGACAATCAACAAAAGCCAGGGGCAAAGCTTAAAAGATGTTATCCTATATCTACCTAGACCGGTCTTCGCACATGGTCAGCTCTACGTGGCCCTCTCACGTGTAACAAGCAAAAAAGGACTAAAAATCATCAAAGGCGAAGACTCATACAAACAAAAAGTGAAGAACATAGTCTACAAAGAAATCTTCAACCGCCTTCTTCCCATGAGAGTAAGTGATATTGAAAACTCAGAATCTCATTGAAGGTTCTTACAGTGGTTATATATCTAATAATTCACATTTACCTGCTACGCAGTATTCGAGCTACCCCCAGAAATGATTCAGAATTAAAACTCCTTCCCTGGTGATGGATACCTCGCTACTTCCAAGTACGTCTCCCTACTCTATTAACTAATTAAATTGATTCCTATTACTAAGCTATGTTTATTGATTTTTTTCAAAATAATTTCCAGGCTCTCAACTCAAGAAAATCTCATCACATCTACCACCCTCTTCGTCAAAAATTCCACCACCTTATTTATGATTTCTGCTTCTTTGTTTTACGACCTCAGCATCTGCTCTTAATAATGATACTGACTATTCTGCTTCTAAACATAATTCATAACAAACTTAAATTTTCAAGAGATTCAGGTTATTATTTATGTATGATATAGTGGGTTGCATTTTTGGTTTATATTTGCAAGAGTTGAGGTTCTACAGAGAATACATATAACTGATCGACTGTACTTTGGACAACCAAAAAAGTTTGACAAATCAAACAAATAAAAGCTAAAACATCATCACTTATGCGTTTGGGATTAAAATAATATAAAATAACTCCAAATTATCGAAGATTATCCCCTAAAATAAATAAGTTTAAAAGCATTTTCTGTGCCTAAAAAATCTCAACCCACTTATAAAAATATACAAAAAATAAAAGATGGGCAATACAAAATAATTCTCATTCTCATGTGTGCAGAACACACAGCCGAAGATCATAAAAACCAAAGCGCCAACCTCGAACCACAACCAATAATCGTTACGATCATTAGGATGTGGCCTATCACAAACCACAAAAACAAAAACGCTTTCCTACGAACAACTTTCATTTGTCTTGACTAGGCATGGGCGTTCGGGTACCCGTTCGGGTTCGGTTCGGGTATATCGGATATCGGTTCTTTTTTGTAACACCTCCTAGGTCCCATTTTAAGAAATTCTTTAATTCGGATCGGGATCGGATATAACACCTCGGTTTCGGTTTGGGTTTGGATTATACTGAAGTAACCATATATCAATTGGGTTCGGGTTTTTCTGTATCGGTTTCGGATTTAACTGAAGTAAAATTCAAAAGAAAACAAACTAAACAAAAAAATTCTTGTAACTTAAGCTTAGTAGTTAGTACAAATATGAAGTAAATTGATCACGTTTGGACAAATATGAAGTAAGCAAATGCTTGTCTTCTAAATGATTGAGTCTTCTAGACGTTTGCCACTCAAATTTAGAATATGACCAAGTTCTAACTCACGTTTTATTAACAACACAAAGTAAACTGATCAAGTTAAGAACTAAAAAACATGCCACTCAAATTTAGTAAAAATGTTTGCAACAACACACCAATACTGATAATCAATACTTCCGGTAGTAGCAACACAAATTTTTAAAATGAAAACTGCAACAAAGTCTCAAACCGAAAAAGAAACAGAGGAAAACAGATAACAAAAGACAGCAACATAGAGTCATAGACTGCAACCAGCTTGTGGTGAAAGAACTTGGTCATATTCGGGAAGAGCTTACTCCTGATAAGCCATCAATTCCTCTGATCCAAAGACAAAGATAGGCAGATCAATATACAAACCAAATTTAAGCAAATATACTACAAGTTAGAATGTTAAATCACATACCTCTTTCAATTTTTTCTTGCTCTTCAATGTCCTCAAGGATTTCTTCATTTGTAAGCACCCTTGACTCACAATGAATGTCTTGTTTCAACCATTGTTCGGTACACATCAACCTTTAGCATGGACTTTAGCATGGACTTGTACCTTCTGTCAATCCTCCTATAACCTATACCATCATCAACTAAATCAGGTGTTATCATGGAGAGTTCTCGAGAACACTGAGATGATTGAGTGTTGCCGGTAGTTGCTTGATCAGTCTGCCCACTTGATGATCTCCTATGTCTTTCACTATACTCCTTAAACAAACTCCGCAAGACACTCATCACAGACTCGTACATCTCTTTCCCTTCCAAGCTGTCCTCGCCATAAAGCTCATCAAAACACATTGTCGCAAGCACCATCTTCTTTGTTGGATCAAAAACTGTTGCCACAATTAACATCTTGTTGATGTTCTTTAATCCATCCCAATACTTGTCAAACTTCTTGAACATCTCCACTGCCTTATCCTTCAGTTCATGATCCATGCTTTCGCTCAGCGCCATCAGGTTAGTTGCTATGGTCACAATCTCTTCATAACACCGGTAAGCGTTGAGAGATGTAGACGCAGAGACAACTAAGGTGGAGTTGTAGAAGATCACTAGAAACCTGCATAATCTTTCTATCGATCTCCAGTCATTGTACCGTGGAGGTCCTTCTCTCTTTTTTTCCTTTGTCGGTCACCTCCAAAAAATGATCGTTGTAGAGCTTATCTTCTGCCTCCATCTTATCAAACGCAACTCTGAACTTCAATGCCGTATTCAACATCAGATAAGTGGAGTTCCACCTAGTAGTAACATCTAAAGGCAAGCTTCCTCTGGTCAGTCTACCCGAATCAACTTTCTGCTCAAACGATGTTAACCTATTCCCTGAAGCTCTAACATAGACTATAGCATTCCGAACCGCAGTCACATTCTCATCTGCATCAGCCATCCCATCCTTCACAATCAAGTTAATGATGTGTGCACTACATCTCAAATGCATGAACTCTCCATCTAGAACTAAAGCATCTGGAGACTGTGAAGAGAACTCAGCCTGAAACCTCCTCAAAGCAGATGAATTTGCAGTAGCATTTTCAACCGTTGCGCAGAACAATTTATTGATTCCCCAATCAGCTAAGACCTCTAAAAGAACTCTAGAGATTGTCTGACCTTTGTGATCGATTACATGTTTGAATCCGATGATGAGCTTCTTCAGGCGCCAAGAAGAATCAATGTAATGTGCAGTCACCACCATGTAACTTGCACCTGTGAATAATAACAAACACATTAAGATCAATTCAAAATTCTAAAATAATAGACACATTGATCAGTTCAAAGTTTTAAAATAACAGACACATTTAAATCAATTCAAAATTTTAAAATAACAAACACACTAAGATCAATTCAAAATTGTAAAATAACAGACACATTAAGACCAATTCGAAATTCTAAATTAACAGACACATTAAGATTGAAACTTACGGGTTACTTGAGCCACCCATATATCAGTAGTGATGGATACTCTTTGCTTGTTTGCTTTAAACCATTTCTTCATAGCAGCCTTCCTCTGCAAATACATCTTCACAATGTCTCTGGTTGATGTTCTCCTTGACACAGGCTTCCATAATTTCATCTACACAAATGACATATAATGTTAGATACTAGTTAACTTAACTATGTATAAATTATATATTTTTATAACAGTAGACTCTCATACCTTGGTACAAAAGTGTTTCCAAGCCACACCTTCTATCCAAGCTAATGGTAACTCCCCTATCACCATCATCTCATTGGTTGCTTCTCTGAAAGTCTCTTCACTGACCTTCGCATCTGCCAGATTGCCTTCTTCATCAATGACTTGTTGAGTAGAGCTTTGGCCATCTGAATGCGCAAAGTATTGTTTACATACGGTGAGATGCTTCAACAAGTTTGATGTCCCTGACTTTGATTTGCAACAGAACTTCTTTTTGCAGTAATGGCAAAGGCATTTGTCACGATTTTCCTTTGTCCTTGTGTAATGGCTCCAGATTTTAGACCTCGGAGGAAGAATCCTCGCAACTTTACTTCCATCTTTCGTTGCTCCACTGGCTCCAGGGGATTCTTTACGTTTGCCACCACTATCAGGAGTACGGAATTCTTCTTCTTCATTGTCAAGGTGAACTCGGATAGGAGTTGATGATGAATCCATCTGAGACAAGTTAAACAAAAATCAGTTATCAATTCAACTAAGCTAAAATTGTAATCCTAAAACACCTATAATATAGTTTCTTAACAAAGATCGAATCCTAAAACGTTTATCCACTTAGAAGACTCGATATGATCACAGAAGATTGAATCGAATCAAGTCACACACACGCATCAATTAAAACCATAAACAAGTATCAAAATCAAGTAGTTACCTCGGATCGAGTTCTCGAAATCAAAGATGGTGGAGAAGATAGAGAGAATTGCCAGTTTGTGCTTCTGAACATTGCAAGCACCTTCGATTTTAATAGGGAAATTTGATTAGGTTTTCGAAAATATGAAGAAGAGGAATCGCCCCGAGCGTTATGATGAAAGCAAAAGCAATGTTGGAAATAACAAAGGGTGGTTTGTAAAGCGTCGTTTGTATCTTGGTAATTGTCGAAATCGTATAATACATATACATGTATATACTTATCTACATAATACATATACTTCGGTTATTTCGGAGTCAATTCGGGTTTCGGATTAAACCGAACCGTACCCGATAACCAAAGTATCAGCATATCAGAACCGATCGGGTATTTTGATGGATCCATAACCGGTCGGGTTCGGGTTTTTCGGTTCGGGTTCGGGTTCGGTTCCGGATTATGGATAATATGCCCAGGCCTAGTCTTGACATCCAGGTTTGTGTAAAAAATACCATGTTTTTTTACTCCAACTACTTTTGAAATGATTGCTTTTAACCATTAAACAAGAACAAAAAATGGAAGGGAGGGTGCCTTTTTCTCCGTTTGACAAAATATACCAACGGTTCAAGGAAGGGAAAATTTATCACATTAGATATTTTAATCTTCTTTCCAATAACCAACGGTACAAGCTTACCGTTCATCCATACATAATCAATATCAATGAGACAACAATTATTACACAAATTCGAGAAAATATTCCACCAATTCCTTCATACATATTCCCTCCCCAACACTACACCGTTGATCAGCTTAGCAAGTGCCACCAATTTCCTCCCAGGTAAAAAAAAAAAACCTATCTCACATACCAATAAATTCTCTATTTTTGTAACTTAAAAAAATTGGTTCCAAAGATGTTGTTGGCCGAATATGCCTCATCCAAGGAAGTGATATATATAACCACAACACAAATACAAAGATCATCATTGGATTGCGTTTAGACATGTACTAACATTTAATTAGATAAGATTTGTTTTTACCAGAAAATATATAATACAATAAATTTTTACAGATCCAAAGTGGTACGTTTAACTACGAGGCAACTAATTTCAGGGGGTTAAACCGTATACTACCCGGAAAAACCAAATCGTAATCATCACAAGTATCATTCCACGGTTACATGAAGGTAACAAACAAAACATAAAGTTTATGTCAAACTAAATGCTTATAAATATTTCACTTTTACAGGGAAACTATCACACACAACTATACCAGGATCGCGCTTTTACTTTGACAATGACATTGATATCATACAACGCTTCCAAAAGAGGAACAAACTGCGATCCTAAGTCTGATGGCATAACAAGACAGCAAACGACACAGTCAACTGTTTTTAAATTTACATTAATGCTTCCTACGTCAATTAAAATAATCATTGTATCAGTAAGTACCAATACCCATCGATATTACTTTTTCTATTTTTTTATCATTCAATGATTATCTTACTCCTACCAATATTTTACATTTAACATAATTTAGACAACAAATGTCTTAATATAATATGGTATTCTATTTTAACATTTTCATGGAAAATAACCCGGCGTAGCCCGGGAACAGCCCTAGTACTCATTAAAAGATATCAAACTGATGATGACAAACAAAAATTATTAATTTGCTAAAGTAATCAACGTGAATAAAATTTTAATTTTATACAAAAATTCGTTGCACCTAAAAGATCCGATATTTATTATGTTATAGAAAAAAGATTTTAACAATTATGTGGACATAGTTTAATTAACCCCCTCCCAAAAAATGTAACAGTAAATAAGTTTAATCATTTTATAATATATTTTTACCTTATAAATGAATACATGAAGTGAATCTTGTTATAAACCTGTGACTACTAAACCAAACACCAATCTCTCACACTCTTTCAACTTTTCCAATAGCACACAAAGAAACTCCAAATTTATGATTTTTTGTCAGAACTTTTTCCCATTAATTTATTTCAGACCCAAGAAGGGATCTCTCACCGTTCAATATCAAGCAGTACTTTTTACGTGACGTTGTTGGTGCGACCAATCTCTCTGCAACACACACATGCTCTCGTTTTAAACTCATTCATTGATCAACAACCTCTCTACTCTACCTCTACTCAGAAGAAAGATAAAGTTAAAAAGTGCAAATTAAACTTCATCTCTTTCTATTGTCTTTTTCATCCGGATCTTGAGCACACATACATACATACATACATACATACATACATACATACATATGGCTTGTATGCTGAGCTGCTCTCACGGAGTCGTAATCGCTACCGCCATGGTTTTCTCAAGCACTGCTCTGTTTCTGGCGATTTCCCGCCAATTCTCTACCAACCAAACATCAGATCTCCATGATCAACAGATCCTCCGCTCATGTCTTTCTTCAGGTACCCTTTTGTCTTCTCCGATCATCCTCCGGGTAGAATTTTTTTTCTGAACTTGTTTTGTTGATGCAGAGGAAAAAAAGAAACAGAGGAAGAAGAGGAAGAAGGTGAAATTTGCAGAGGATGTGAAGGAGCCGAAAGGGAACGGTGAAGAGTATCGCAAGAGAGAGCATCTCCGGAGAATCGTACCGGAACCGGTGATTGAACCGGAGAAGACCGGTTCGGTTTGTAGAAACGACATGCCTGCTAACAGGATGGCTCTGTACAATGGGATTCTTAGAGACAGAGATCATAGACTTCAGTGCTCCTATTGACTTCTTTTTTTTTTACTTCTTAGTCAAGAAAAATGCTGAAAATATTATAAAAAATAGTTTTCTTTTAATTTCGGAAGAAACATGTCTGTATGGCAATTATTGTAGTAGCTCACTTTTTCCTATTAGCTTTTTCTGTGTATTGTATGTAATTTTCTTCTAAGAAACGGTGTAAATTATTATTTTTATTTTTATTTTTTTTGGTAACGGTGTAAATTATTGATATCTAAAATAGAGCTTTTTACTTTTTACCCCTCTTTTGGTTTATAAATAACTCCATGCTACATGGGGTCTATTTTACTGCCTTTAAAATTATTAATCATGTCATCGTTTTTAGTCAAAATAAATTAATTTTGGCCAAATATTCTATGAATCTGAATAACAGTGTCTCAAATTTCAGGGTTGTAAAAAGGAGTGGGAAGAGGTAAAACAATAATTCATATTATAATATTACCAAGACAAATATTTTAAAATATATTGAAAATATTTTATTTGATTTATTATTCGTGGATGGTTATATATGTCTGGATAGCAAATAGTAGATATGATTTAAATTATTTTCAAAGAGGTTTTCTCACCATCAATAAATCATGAGATATGAGTTAAAATTTTCATGATTTTATGATATCGAACTCATTTGGTAGTTGAAATTTGAAACCAAACGCATGAATTAGTTGATTTATGTAAATTATGACACAGTGAGTTTATATACCATATACCATTTGCGATATCATTTAGCCATTGCTTTCCATGCATATTGGAGCAAGTTGAAAATCCGTTAGTAGAACTTGCGAGTTTGTTTTAGAACACAGCATAATACATGATTAGTTTCTCTGCAAAATTTTAAATTTATTTGAATTTGATTATGTAATTAAAATAATTTACCATTGCTATAGATTGTGGCTTGACTTTTGGTGTTGCTGTGAAAATCTCTGTGTTTCTTCTTCTTTTTTAGGATTTGGAATCTTCATTGTTGAAACTTTGCAGTGAGACCAACAAAGACACAAACCAACAAAGACGTTCAAATAAAGTTTGCACTTGTTACAAATGCGTCAACGACAATTTAATAATAGAGATTTGACAACATAACGGAAAATGTGTGAAGAAAACAAATAGATGGGTATTTCTTGGTTGTGATGTAGAAGATATAAACAGTTATTAAATTAAATTTTGTAACTTCTCTCTTTTTCTGATTAAATAGGTGATGATTGTTTTTTTTTTTTTAACCAGCGGCCTTGGGCTAGTGGTACTTGAGGGAAAAACCCCTAATACGGTACCCGCAGTTCGAGTTCCGCTGGCCACTCGGGCTAGGGTTAAATCCCAAGAATACGTGGAGTACCGTGGGCCTCGCGGGAATAGTCGGTTGACCACGGTCGCCGGAAACCCGCGGTTACAAAAAAATAAAATAAAATAAAATAGGTGATGATTGTTTTGATTTTAAATTTGGTTTTTGGCTTTTGGTTTTTAGCTTTTGGATTTAGATTTTAGTTTTTGGTTTTTTGATTTTGCAGTAGATTTTAGTTTTTAAAAAAACACGAATGGTGATTTTAGTTTTTAGTTTTTAGTTTTTGGTTTTTAGTTTTCGTTGTAAAAATTAATAAAATATATATTTAAAATTTTTTGTTTTTGATTTTATTGTAGTTTTAGTTTTAGAAGGAAAAACATGACTAGTGATCTTTTAGTTTTTAATTTCACTATATTTAATTAACATAGATTTTTAATTTTTATTTGTAAAGCTTTGCCATGTGTCAAAATTCTAGTGGTCATGTGACTTGTGGTTTATATAGAGAATATATTTTAATTTTTAATTATTAATAAAATATTAAATTTTAATTATAAATATAAATATTGTTTTGATTCACTGTTTCCAATAACTATAAACTAATAATAATTTATTAAATTCACTTTTATGAATTTTTCAAAATTTCACTATTAATTAATAAAATTGTACAAAATTGAAAAAAAGTTTTTATAAAAAATATTTATATTATAAAATGAAATAGTAAGTATGAAATGAGTAAAAATGAAAAGATTATTTTACTCTTATATCCTTGAAAAAAAGAACTATATTTTTCAAAAAAAAAATAATAGTGCCGAAATGTTTTGGGAAAAGATATGTTTTGGATCAACTGTTGGTAAGAGTTAGGAAAAATAATAAACAAACTACTACTAAATTCAGCCGGTTTAAAAAGTAGTTCTATATTTTCATATTTAAATCTCGTTTGGACACAAATGATTATAGTGTTTGTAGAGAGATTATGACGACTATAAAATTCTATTTTCGAACTTGAAATTTAGAAAACTGTTTTTTATAACAAAAATGGTTATATTAATTAAGTTTCAGATGATATGGATAATCTGAACAGAATAAAATAACCAATAAAACAAAAAAAAAAATTATGTGATAAGATCTAATGGTTTTAACTAACTAAGAAATCTAATGTTTCATTTTGTCTCATAAAAATATAAGGTATCCTGAAATCATAGAATTTTCTCTTCAATCCTATATGTATCTTTTAACTTTGTTAAAAAATTTGGTCATACTTGCAATTCAACTAACATCGCTATTAAGTCTTTGCAGTCCGTCCTCAATTGCTCGTATATCGAATGAAACAACATGCTTTTCATTGTTTATCGTAGCGCTTCCAGCTCTGAATGCAGACTATTTTCGTATTTATTTCTTTGTGCTCATAAACTGTGTTTTTCAGTGTTTTCTTAGAAAACTGTTATTTTTTTGTCGTGAAATGTTAAAAACATATCTCTTATATATTAATCCTGAAACATTACAACATGTTTTCGTAGCCACGTGTCATCAATAAGATGATTCTTAGAATCTTTAGAAAAATAAGTTGGTTCATATAAATATATACTATTTTTTTATTAAATTAACTATTAAATTGATTATTAGTGTACAAAAGATTTTTTTCAATTATTTTCTTAAATAAAAGCTACGGAATTACTTAATACGGTTAACATATATATGACAGTTAATGATTATGAATAATACATATTTGATAACCATTTTTTTATCCTCTCTCTTTTTGTTTAATTTTATATTATTAAAAAAAATAAACAATCACATTAATCATATAATAAAAAAGTTGACATTTTTTCTAACATGTTATATTTTGAATTTTTTAGAAGGACTAGAAATTACTAAATATGGTAAAAGTCTCACATTGAAATTTTTTATGATCAATGGTTTAACGTTTTTTGTTCAAACAAGATACAAATGATTATAAATCGTATGAATATGGAATCTCAATAGATATTCATATATATATATATATATATATATTAATATCATTAAAATTAAATTATAAACTATATAAAAATATAAAATTCAAAATTTGCATTGAAAACTTATTGAGATCTTGATATTTTAATTTTGAAATTTGTATTGATAAATCTCACATTAAAAGTGTTGTGATTAACGGTTTAAATTTTTGTTACAACAAATATACAAATGTTAATAAAATCATATGAGTAGGAAGTGTCAATAATAAATATTTATATTGCAATATACTATACATATATATATATATATATAGATATATATCTATGTCAATATCACTAAAGTTTAAGTATATACTATATAAAGTAAATAAAATGATTTTTTTTATTTATTTACCAAAAACAAGATTGTAAATAAAGAAAATGTATTGGTTTTGATTTATGTGTTTACTCTAATATATATAATTTTATGTATACAAATTAGTTTTTAAATATGTGGTTTCTAATATGTTATTTGATCATGACAATCTCAGAAATACAAGTCTTCAAATCGAACTGATTTTTAATATTGGAAGAATTATATATATAAATATTATTTCATTCAAATTAAATATTTTAGTCTTGATTTTTATTTCTAAAAAGCTTTTAATAAAATATCATTATAAGATTCCAATCACCTCCTTTTGAGTTTGTTCGAAGAATGAGAGATTTGATCATTCGTCTAATATTTGTTTTTTTCTAATATATATATATTTATCGGTTTACTCTTAAGTAACTAAACCTCAAAAGCGTAGGTTAATAAAATAAGTAATTTGTTTTATTGTTCTAGAATAGATGTTTTTAGACCGAACTAGTGAATATATACTAGACATACATTTATATTTCGAGTTTGCACTTATATTTTATAACAGTTTGATAAATAGATTTGAACACTAACCTAAGAATAGAGTTTGACGGTGATTTTCTTCAAAAACTTAATTTTTATATATGTATCTGGAGTGGAACTAATTTTTCCAGATGTCCATCTCTTTAAATTGACAATTGTGTAATTCACCGAATTCACAGAAGAAATTAAAAAAGAAAAAAACTCATATCAGTGAAACCAAAACGAGAACGAAAGCACAATTTTATAGAGGTAAAAAATGAAATCACTTATGGAGAGTTAATAGTAAGCAAATCGAAAGCAGAAAACCTAATCTTCTTTCGTCATTTTACAATTGATGTTTCCTATCTGTTTTTTGTGATTTATGTCGGCCGCAAAACTTAATTTCTTTTTGTACATATGAAGTCTTAAAAATAATTAAAATGAGTTGTAATACTTTAACTCTTCAACAATGATGATATATTTAAGATACCAATATTTGTATTTGTCATTTTATGATAAAAAAAAAATTGTGGTATTGCAAAATATTAAAACTATTTAACGAATAAATCTATATTATAATGATTGAGTTTTTGCTCTCTCCTCAGCGCGCCACATCAGCATTTTGTGGGTCCCACTTTTAAAAAAGTGTGAAAAAGTGTCAAGTCTATTTCTCGAACCCGGGTTATTGAGATATAAACACCAACATTTATACCACTAAACTAAAGGATACTTTATACATTGATGGCCGAAACTAATATATATTTATGAAGGTCGGAAACCTTTGCTTTTTCGGCTTTCTCTGTGGGCCGGGCCTAGGGAAGGAAAATAGTATAGATTATTTTTAATTGATTTCCTGATTCTTTGTTGAATAATATTATTTGCAGATTCTGTGATTCATGAGTTTATTCCCGCCGGACGTGCTAATCATTACATGCCATCTTTGAAAGCCAGTTCCATTGTGTAAGTCGATCGTTTTGAGGTTGATAGGTTCTCAAGCATGTACAAGATAACTGATCATTCATTCCTCATTCGTTTCATCTCACCAACTATTATTGATGAAGTCATCATAGATGCTCCTAAGATCAATCTAGCTCAATCTCCAGTCATAATTAGATTGTTTGACAATTTTCAAGTGATTGCGAACACAAACCTAGAACTCCCAGGTATATTATCATATTGCATCTGAGTTTATATTATGTTTCGATATCATAACTGATATTTAAACTCGCAGATGTGGTTGGGCAAAT
>NC_027753.1:9665802-9667423 GCF_000695525.1 Brassica oleracea var. oleracea
CTTACTTATCAAACTAATTTTACACACATCTTTATTTTACAGCTTAAAAGAAACCACAACATCCCAAACAATCAAAACACCAAAAATTAGAATTCCGAAAAAGACAAATCATTAATGATCACCTCTCTTTTTTGTCTAATCTTAGAAATAAACTTCAAAACAAATATACCAAATCAATCACCTCAACTAAAACTCAACGACACATAATTGTAAAAAAAGAAAATTAAAAAATAGAATTTTTAGTAATTGTAACCAGACTAGAAATATGCAAAAAGCACTATAATGTACCAAAAACTAAACCGGGTTTAAAATCTAAATCTAACCAAAAAAACCAAAAATATCCCTATAACTCCTTTGCACCGCCTCCTCCGCACGTCTCCCCTGCTCTGCCTCCTCCGCCGCCACAACCTCCATCTATGAAACTCCTCCGTCGTTGCTTATTCTTCTGCTTCCGCCTCTTCTCTCTGTCTGCTGATGTTCTTCATCTTCTGCTTATCCCTGAAACCCAGTTTTCAAAACATACACAGAAAAAGATTCAAACTTTCATGGAAAATTCTTTTAATCAACTTCATTTACCAAAAAAAGAGCCGAAATCAGAATCAAGAGAGAGAGAGAGAGAGATATTACGAGAACCTCTTCATCATCATTCACTACCTCTAAAAATGAATCAAAAGGACCAAATCGATCAAAAGGACGAACTAGAGATTACGAATCTAAACCCTAATTGGAGCCCCGATGAGGAACTTACTCGATGGCTTAGTCGATGTCAGATTCTGTTTTGATTGGAGATTCTCTTGGGCTCGAGACATGAACCAACGAGGTGAGAAGTGGAGTCCTTCGTAAAAGATGGAGGGTTTATTCCAGAGTAGGAGAAAAGATGGAGCTACGAATTTATTGTAGGTGATTCGGGAAGTGGGTTTGGCGCTGTGATGTCGTCGGAGAAGAGGTATCGGCGGCGAGAAGGTTTGCTGGAGATGGGTCAACGAGGCGAAGGTACGAGCATAAGCTGCCATGAGTAAAGCTCAGAACTTTACAAAGAAAGGTTCGAATTCAAACGGTGTAAGACTCAAACTCGACGATTCAGAGGTGGTTTCTTGATTAGAGTAGAGATTTTTCTTTCAGGTTTACGGTAGAAGATGAGAGGAGCAGAGATCGAGAGAGAGAAAACCCATTAAAAAAAAGAAGCAAATGTTTATGTCCCTTAGATTAAATTCATCAACGGTTAAGATTACAAAAAGAAGTTATCCCCACTTTCTTGTATAAGCCAATAGAAAAGAATCACTAGGATTGCTATTAAAAAGAAGAAGAATAACGTAAAAGGAGGTGAGATAGACGGCTGTGATATAATAACCGGTAATCCTTGCCCTTCTCGACCAATGAGAAAGAAGTTTACGGATTGACACTTACTTTTAGTGTTTCTTTTGTGTTTTGATTATCATGTTGTTTAGTTTTATTATTAAAGTGCATAATCTATAGAAAGTAATAAAAATTGCAATTTAAATTTCGAGATTCTAAATAAAAGCTTAGACATGTTGAATAATTACAAGTTTTTGATGGTTATATTCTGAATAAGTATATAATTTGAGTCTTAGAATATACTTGAATCTGTGACAAAAAAAAA
>NC_027753.1:9670598-9678208 GCF_000695525.1 Brassica oleracea var. oleracea
CTAAAGTATTGGTTTTCATGTTCCCGCTTAATGAAATTTTTTACTAGCGCGATTTTAATGCTACAATAGAGTTGTGATCCGATTTTAACACTTTTGGTAGCAGTTTGTGAAATCGTGCTATCGCGAACTGCTACTGATACTCATATTTCTTGTAGTGTCTACAAGTCTTCATGTAGTTGTTTTAAAGGTCAGGTAAGAGCAACAAGTTTAAAAATTAAAAAAAAAAATATAACAAACATAATAAGGATAATAAAAATTATTACTTAATACACAAAACTTACACAACTAAACTGGAGAAATAATATCCAAAAAGAAAAGGTACTCTCAACAACTTTAATATAATTTATGTACTCTTAATAGTACAAGAAACAAATTAAAAAGACAAACAAACAATAAGCTTCAGTGACACAACAAACATCACCACGAACTATATCAATCACATTACTAACACAGTTTAGTACTTCATAAGTGGAGAACAGTGCATACACAATTCATCATCACAACTCTAACCCTATAACAATAAAAAGACTTGAAAAAAAAACTCAAAACGCAAAATTCACAACTACAATAACCCTAGCAAATATTGAGATGAAACAAAAACTTTGTCCACGACCAACGCGGAGGCAATGCTCCTGGTATTAATATAAAAATTCACTATGCCCATGCGCTCACGTTAAAGTCCAATCACTCAATCGTTTGCATAAAGTGAAGAGTATAGTGCAAGCATGAGTGTGAATATATATTCCGAATATTCGGCCAACGAATAATAAATGACATAACTTTTGTCTTTAGCATTGCAATATAAAAAGATTAGGGCTACAACGGATCATTCATTTGAATTAATCGATTGTTAGCAACTTTTCAAAATCGAATGACATGCATGACAAATACTATGTACAATTTAAACTATTGCAATTATATATGAAAAAATATAAAATATGTTGCATGCAGTTAATACCACTAACTCAATAGTTTACAACTTATAATTAATCATTTGATTTATTTCACCCAGTTTACCCTCGAGGCTCTAACCGTTACCTAACCTAACATACATACCTTTAGCTTTTGAGAAAGTAGTTTTTTTTTTTTGAACAACTTGAGAAAGTAGTTAATTTTGCTTTCATTTGGCAACAGTATTTAATTTTGTTTAGGAGTATTGTATTGTAAAGGAGGATAAAACAAAAGTACTCCGAGGCACTAATAAGCCAACGGTCTAAAGGTGGATAAAGTCGGTCCAAAAGCAAATAATTCGACAATAGTCTGGACACATGGCTTTCTAGGTCGTTTTACCAACCCCATTGTGTTTTATTGGAGGAAAAAAAAACAGAAACGGTTGCAAACCGGAGCATGGAACATGCCTTTGCACGATCCTCTCTTAATTTTATTCTGTTTGTGACTTGTTTTTTTCACATTAAATGACTATCGTATTTATCCCGTTGGTGATTTGTTATTAAGGTGAAACAACTTTTAATAATATAAATATAATTCACGATCTTTGTCGGAATTGCTAGCTTAAGACGGTTGCTCTCGTCAAAGTGTCATGAATTTCTTTGTTCAGCTATTCATCTTTAATGCTAAATACCAATTCAGCTTTCGAATAATAAACTAAAACTAGATGATAATCCGCTGCCTGCGCAGAGTGAATTTTTTAAAAAATAGTGTACTTAAATATTATAAATAATACACATTTTGTTATCAATAATATTTATACATTTGATTAGAGGTAGACATTCAAGTATCATTTGGTTCGATTCAAATTTTTGAGGGTTTAGTGCGGTTCGGATCTTTGTGGGTTTGGTTTGTGTTTGGGTTCGGATAATCTATTTAAATTGTTTTTCAAAAAAATTAAAGTTCATATATACTTTAAGTTTTTTAAAATCTAAAAATAAAATAATATGTAGCATATAAATTTTAATAATGTATTGTAAAATATTAAACTTGACATAAAAATTGGTTTAGCTTAAAATATTTGTATATGAAATCAATAGATTTTTTTTTTTTTTTGACATCATATGAAATCAATAGATATTTTAAGTATTTTAGGTATTATTAGTATCGTTTAGCTATTTTAAACATGTACTTATAACTATTTGTATATATTTCCAAGTATTTTGGACAACTTAAAAACGTCTTTTATATTTTGTTTATTCTTTTAGATATCAAATTTAAAAATAATAAATATATTTAAGTAAATAAATCTTTTTCGGATATATTTGGGTACCTAAAATATTACAGTTTGGATCAGGTTCGGTTCCAGTTCTCAACATACCAAAATTTAGAACCCATTCGGATATCTAACTAATTTTGGTTAAAGTTCAGTACTATTCTTTGGATCGGCATTGGTTCGGTTTTTTGGATTCAAATTTTTTGCCCAACCCTATATTTTTATTGTGACAAAATTTTAAATGGAAATGATGATGATTCATATTGATTTTCGGTATGCAACAATTTTAAACCAAACCATATTTTACTATGTACGTAGCCCATTTAGTTAATCATTAAAAATTGTTCTAGGCCCCATTTAAGAAAAAACAATGGGCTGAACTTAAAAAAAATGTTACCATTTCAAATTGTCAATCGACACTTCCAAATATTATCTATCGGTGTTGTGACGAATATAAAAGGGGTTAGGGTTAGGAAAGAAAATTTGTTGTACAATACATATTCTCGCTAGGTGATTTCAATAACTTCTAATCTTAGTTGTATCGATCTCTTGTAAGATTTTCAAACAATTTTAATTAATAAAATCTTACACTTTCTAGAGTAATCAATTGTTTCTCAATTAATATATAGGAGATTATAGTAATCACATAAATCAAAACAATATCTCTTGTTTATTTACAATATATTTATGGTATAAATCAAAATAATTATTTTATTTATTTATTTTATATGGTATATAATTATATTTCAAAGATATTGAAATAAATATATAGTATCTTTTAATATAAATATTTATTATTGAGACTTATCACTCATGTGGTTTTATTAACATTTTTATATTTGATGTAACAAAAAAAATTTAAACCATTAATCTTAAAATTTTCGATATGGTATTTTTTTATGCAAATTACAAAATTAAAATATGAAAGTCTCAATACTCTTTCAATGCAAATTTCAAAATTAACATATTTATGTATTTTTAAATGGTACATAATTTAATTTAAACGATATTAAATATATATATATATATAATTCAATATGAATATCTATTAAATAAAAATTTATATTAATACGATTGTATGATCATTTGGATCTTGTTATAACAAAACAATTAAGCCATTTATCACAAAATTTTCAAAGGGATTTTTAACATTTTTTGTAATTTAAAGTCATTTAAAAAAAATCAAAATATAACATATTTGAAAAGACATATTTGAAAAAATCTAATTTTTTTTATTAAATGGTTGATGTGATTGCTTTGTTTCTTTTAATAATATAAAATTAAACAAAAATGAGGAAGGATGCAAAAATTGTTATCAAATCTTTATTATTCATAATCATTAATTGTCATATATATGTTAATCATATTAGGTAATTTTGTAGCTTTCATTAAATGAAAGAATACACATTCTTATATTTTGGGTTAATATAATGTTCCCTAGTAATTGAATTTTGGACCATTATTTTTTTTCAATTGATTCTTAAGCTGCTGCGTATGCTAAATTGTCATCCTAATTATATGACACCTAAGCATGATATCTTTTTAATTAGTACAAACTTAAAGTTACAACTTTTTAAATGATTCTCAATTAATATATAGAGGATATTCAAAAAAGAATAGAATATTTTGATTATCCAGAAAATGGTCGAATGAAACTACTTGTAATTAGAGATATCAATTGGGTTGTCCATGTCCAAATGAGTTTGTCGAGTTGAACAATCTCATTTTTTGGACATGTATGGTCGAAGCTCAAATAGACAATGTCCAAATAATACCAATCTCAAATAGGATCATAACCAAATGGATTATTCATGGGCCCAAAAATAAAATTTTTATACCTTTGTTAGAATTTTTTTTTGTGTGATTTTACAAAAAATGTAACTTCACAGTTTTAGTGGCAAAAACATGGTTTTAATGGATTTTCCATGTTTTGGAAAAACACCATTTACAAATTTGGCGGGAAAACGTATTTTGTGGTTTTGGCGGAAAAACTTGATTTTACAGTTTTAGCGAAAACATGATTTACGGTTTGGGCGGAAAATATAATTTTACGGGTATGGCGGGAAAGCGTGATTTTGCGATTTTGGTAGGAAAACATGTTTTTGCCATTTTGGCGTGAAAACATATTTTGTAATTTTGGTGGGAAAATGTGTTTTTGCGGCTTGGCGGGAAAACATGATTTTGTGATTTTGGCGGGAATGCGTGATTTTCCGGTTTGGCGGGAAAACGTGATTTCCAGTTTTGGCAGGAAAACGTGATTTTTCGATTTTGGTGGTTTTGGCGGGAAATCGTGATTTTGTGATTTTTTTTTGTCATCTGATTTTGTGGTTTTGGTGGGAAAACATGTTTTTGCGATTTTGATGGAAAAACATGATTTTGCGGTTTTGATGGAAAATGTGATTTTGCGGTTTTGGTGGAAAAACATATTTTTTATTTTTTATTTTCTGATTTTGATTTTCTATTTTTTCTCAACTTCAAAACCCCTAAATTTTTAATTTTATTGGACGCCATGTCCGAATAGTTTTAGCCCATAAATTTTTACTTAAAATTGGTTTTAGCCCATTTAAACTACCAACGCTTTGGATCTGACCATATCAAGACCATTTTAATTTGGACTGAGTTAGCCCATGGTCATTAGACCCAATTGACATCCCTACTTGCAAGCACTCTTCTTGTCTCTGGGTTTTCACAGCAAATGGGTTAAATGGATCATGACTTGTGTCACCACTGACCAATTCTAAGTAGGTGTTATTGGTTTATATATTTTGATTGATTTTAAAAATCCATACAGTATTTATAAATCCAAGTAAAATATACAAATTTTCAAATTCTCTCGCATTAGTATTTACAAATCCGGAGGTTTTCCCTCGGATTTCAGTCTTTGTATTTTTAACAAAGAGATCCATGCAAATTCATTCAAATACATTATGAAATCAAATCGATTAGTAAATCCGTATGATTGAATAACACTTGATTTGAATTAGAATTTATAAACCATTAAACGAATAACACATGATTTCAATACATATTTTAAAATCACAGAACCAATAACACTAGATTTAGTTTAGATTTTCAAATCCATCAAAATACACCGACCAATAACCCCCACTAAATTCTCATTAAAACTTAATTTCAGCTATGGCTGCTTTATGGTGGAGATTAACAGGAGACAAAGAAAAAATCAGTTGGCTTAGTTGGGATAAACTCTATATTCCAAAAGCTCTAGGAAGAATGGGTTTTAAAGATATTGAAATCTTCAATCAGACACTGCTAGCAAAACAAGCATGGCAAAGCATTCTTCACATGGTTGGAAATGGTCAGTCTCTTTCGGTACGGTCAACTCCTTGGTTGGTAATGGAGAAAAGATGTGTATATCTCTCATGAAGAATATCTTAATTGATCTTAATCTCAGAATCAATGATCTCTTGTTACCAAATTCTCATCTTTGGGATATGGTAAAACTAGAAGATTTGTTCTTCATGCATGACAGAGATTATTCTTAAGATCAAGCCGATTTTTTCTTTATCAGACTTCTATAGTTGGAATCATACTTGTCTAGAGAATATTTAGCAAAGTCTGGTTATTGGTTTGCAAAAAGAGATGCCATAAAGGACACTCTTGTGGCAGGATATATCCTCCCCTCATTAAATGGTATAAAAGACTGTATTTGGGCTTTGGAGACTGCTCCAAAAATTAAGATCTTTCTTTGGAAAATAGTTAGTGGAACTATTCATGTGGCAGATCATCTCATTGAAAAATGAATGAAAGTGGACTCTTGTTGTCAGATATGTGGTTTGGAAGGTGAATCAGCTAATCATGTCCTTTTCACTTGCACAATTACTAAACAAATATGGGTATCCTGCAACTTTCCTATTCCAAACAATGGCTTTGATTTTTTCCCTGCAACTTTCCTATTCCAACATTTATTATGTTTGAAAGATGGAGAAAAAATCAAAGAATTCCTATAAACATCAGAATGAGTGGTCCATGGATTATGTGGTCAATCTGGAAAAATAGAAAATCATTCTTCTTTGAAGGATTTTCTTTGAGTCCAACCTTCACAAGATCAATTTATGAGGAAGTGGATCACTGGTTTCTAATCAAAGATGTGGAAAACAGGAACTTGATTTGGAAAGAAAAAAGAGGATCATCTTTGGCTGGGAACCTCCTCCTCTTACTTGGCTTCAGTGTAACATTGGCCTTGCCTGAGATAAACAGCGTAATGAATGGTAGAGCTTCTTGGATTCTCAGTAACCATGAAGGAAAAGTGTTACTACATGGATGAAGTCTTTTAACAACACCCTTAGTATATAAGTCGGACGCTTCTTATGAAAGTTGGAACTGGGCTATTGATAGTATAAAGAACCTCCATTTTGATTCCATCATCTTTGCAAGTAAAGATCACAACATTGTAGGCTCCAAACCTTCTGCTTGGCCCTCCCTTGTATTTTACTCTAGTAAGATTCTCTTAAGGATTCAAGATTTTTTGAATTGGTGTCTCAACCTCGTCAAATTTATTAAAGGAACGTTCCTCATAGCAGATAGTATAATCAAGGAGGATCAATTTCAATCTTATATTGATGTGGGTTATCTAGTTTGGCTTAGAGAGCTCTTTTCTTAAGTCTTTTACTTTGGTTTATCCCATGTTGTATTTGATTTGCTGTGATACCATTTGTACTAGACTATTCTCAGTTAATGAAATGAAAGTATTTACAATGTTAAAAAAGAAAGATTATCCAGAAAAAGGTTATAGAAGAAGCAATAAGCTACATTGTATTTTAGGTTTAGACCTAGAAACTCTTAAAAATTTCCCTATCTTTATAAACATGTACCCAGTACAAGAAAACACGTGAATCCCGACGGACAAAATCGTCAAAAATTCATCGGGAATTTGTGAAAATTAACAAAAATCCCAACAAGGTCCGTCGGGAATTTGTGAAAATTAACAAACAAAAAAAAAGAAAACAATTAATTTTCTTTAAATATTTTAAAATTAATTAACATTTACCAAAAATTAAATTAATTTATAGAAAAACTTTTAAATTTTCTCATAAGATTTTATAATTATATATCTTTAATCTTACAAATTAAACATATAAATGCTAAATTTATATATTCTAAACTAAAAAATTATACAAGCAATTTATTTAATATTTTTAATAATAATTAAAAACATTTTAAATATTGGTTAAAAGCATTTTCAAATATTGAGCTTTTAATACTTTAATCATTGTGTTTCCTATTTATTATATGATCCGATTAATTTGTAAGAAAGCAATCATTGTTCTGAAAGATCGTAAAACGAATTTTAAACCGAATTTTAGGGTTTATATCGGGATTCCATGGAGAATCCGTTGGTAACTCCCTACAGATTCCCGACGGAAGCCCCGAAAATCGGATTTCCATGGAAACCCCGTCGGGAATTCCTCACGGATTCCGTACGGAA
>NC_027753.1:9678379-9689004 GCF_000695525.1 Brassica oleracea var. oleracea
TCCACAGAATCTCCCAAAATCAGTTATCCATCGGCAATCCATCGGGAATTCAGTAAGTTATATCGATAATATCTAATTATGTTATATCATTGATATAAATAAGTTTACTATCCTCATACACTATATCAAAACCACTAAAATAATTTTAAAATATTATCGAATAATTCTGTAAATTTGTTTATGTATGTAAACATATTAATACCTCGGAGTTTATTATTTAATCGAGTTACCTTTTGGTGATTTTATTTTGAAAATATATTGTTTCCTGTTCAAAATTATTTTTATACTTATCATATGCCATTATAATATTTTGAGACAGTTAACCTCTAAACTATTATATTTTCAATACTCTCAATTGACTTTGAAATTAAAAAAAAAAATTGGCTTCGGTCGAAAATACCAGTAGAGAGGTTCTCAATTCTAATCTCTACCTACTCTCTGACGTTCAACGCCTCCAGCATGCAGCCATCGAACCCATCGTTTGTCTTCCTCCTTTGTTTTCCTATTTTCTCTTCAAGAGATTATCAATTGTGACATATCCGTCATTTCTTCTTTAAATCTGGAAGTTTTACAATTTTGGAGTTCTTTGAAAACCAACTCTCTTTATTTTCGTGTTTGTCCTCTATTTGTTACAGATTCTCTGATGAGGGAGGAAATGCTTACTGTGGATACCTAGGGACCCAGAGACGAGGAAGGGCGTAGTAAGCGACAAAATGCTTATGGAGTTAAAAATAAGCGTAGATCAAGAGATTCTCGAATATGTTAACCTTTTGAACTGCTGCGTTTTTTCTCTCTCTTATATGCAAGTAGCTCCGAGTATGGTGGTGACACGTAGGCGCCTTCAATCCTATTTGGTGCCTAGTTTCTCCTCTATTGTAGCAACTGGGGTGTGTGTGTGTGTGTTGAAAAGCATAATGGTGTCTGTAGAAGGGTACCATGTTTCACTGTCTTGGGTGAGATCCATGCTATCTGCTCATTTTGGAGTTCCTCATCCGCTGGTTCTCTGGTGGTGGTGCATCTGCTGTGTTTCCCTGGTGGCTTCGCGTTTGGTGTGGTGTGTAATTGTGGCATGTTGCATATGTGAGTTTGCCTCTGACTCTGTTGTGGTATGCTCGTTGTCCCTTAGATTTTCATGGCGCAGGTTGTGCGGCTCTCTCTAATACTCGCTCTTCTCCAAATAATCACATCAATTATATCTGGTTTTTTAGGAGGCTTCTTCGAATCTGGTGTTTTTTGGAAAGTTAGTCAACGGGTCATTTAGCTTAACTGGCTTGGTGTTTCCAGAGGATGGGTCGTTTTCATGTCCAGTTCTCTATATGAGTCCTCGATTTATGAGTGTACACGATCACATTGAAACGTTCATAAGGCAGCAAACTCTGGGTTGAGAACTTGCTTGATACATAAAAAAAAAAAAAGCATGCTTAAACTTTCGCGTTTCTCGAGATTGCAGCAATAAACATAAAAAAGGGTCGCATACATAGACTGGAAATAACACAATTTCATTTGTACCAGTCACGCCCACAGAGTAAAACTTGTCCCCTCTAACTTCATTCCTCGAAATGAGATACTTGTAAGTATGCTTCGACCATTCTTGCTTTCCAGGGTCTTGTAGAACCCACATGTCAAAACTTATAATTGCTTCAGCATTAATATAATACCTTTCCACCATAAGTGAAGCCAATTTACCGTTGTATAAGTTTATCAGAGTTGTTGTAGGATGCAGAACTGCTCCTATGGAACTTTCCCTAACTCTAATAAACTTGTATTTCTCAGATCATAAGTCAAAGCACACAATCATAGAAGCATTTGAAAAGGCTTTCTCAGAAGCTCTGTAGTACAAAACACCACTGATGCATAGACTGGTACCAGAACTAGGAGAATGGGGTGTACCACATTCAATCCTTCTCCATGAAATTTTATCAGTTTCTAATGTCAGAACATGATGCTCGTCATCAGAGATCGCATTATCCTCTTCTTCATGTTCCCCTGTTATTGTCAATACCTTGACTTGTTTCTCAATTTGATCATACCCAAAAAAGGTTCTCACCAAACTGAATTCCTTGTGTGTCTTCAGTTCGGGTAAAGTAAAGCATTGTCTGGTACTAGGGTTACATATCTTCCACACAAACACATCTTCTCTAATACATACCAAACCACTGATATGTATTACTGTCCAAATACTTTCACATGGCAAACTCATATGATAGTTGGCTGCTATGGAAGACGAGTTCTCGTGTGAATTTTAAGGCTGAGGTGAAGAAAATAATAACAACGTGCCATTATCCTTTACGCAGGCGAACAAGAGCTGATCAGGTTGACTAAAGTATCTTGCAAAGAAAATCTCGGTAAAATCTTGACGTCTGAGTGTGGAAGGCCAGAACTTGGATACACAACGACATCTAGCTACAGATTTGGTCGGTAATCTCAAGACTATCTCGATAATAAGATCAGCTGGGATTGGTTCTGAATATTCTTCAGCATTGGTTGAGTTTGAAGATCGTGTAAGAAAGGTTTGATGATCCTTCTGCTGCCGTGATTCCATGGCTGCTAGACTCTTTGCGTTAAACCTAGTTCGTGTTCCAAACTATATACTGTATATGTTAAAATATTGGTTGTAGTTATTTATGATATGAAAATAAATATATATCTTATAAAAAACTGGAATGATGAAATTAACCAGCTCATGATTTGGTTGGACCTATTATGTTAGATATGAAATGTTTGTGGTAAGTGCAAGTTTTATTTCTAGATCTCAAGTAAATATCTAGACGATGTATCGAGATACAAATACTCAAATAATGTTCACTAGGTGATAACCCGCGCCCTGCGCGGAGCGAGTAGATTTAAAAGTATTATAACTTTTAATATGTAGACATAATAAAAGTTAAAGTCATAGTAAGACAAATATATGTAAGAAAGTACGAGTTATAGCTAAAAATTTTAGTATGTCAATATAAATTTATATGCGATGGACTTTAAAATTAAATTGTATATTTGTTTGCATAAAGGTAAATTACAAATATAAGCTTAAATGAAACATAAGCAATAGTCTAATAAAATATAAAAGGAACAATATATCAGAAAACAAAAGAAAATAAAAAGTATAGACAAAATAACTGCTGTCAATATTGTCTTCAGAAGTCTTCGTTTGCAATCCTATTATGAGCAATAGCAAAGAGATCATCTTGAGAAATTAAAAACATTATTTAACAAAATATGTGAATGCATGTATTACATCAATCGTAAATCATCAATTTCTGGAACACTAGTAGGGTCGAAGACAATTTTGGAAAACCCATCAATGTTAGTAACCTTCTTAAGTCGGCCTTATTATGAAAGATGAAAAATATTAGCAAGATATACATATAATATCAGCTCCAAAAGATTTATTATATACAATAAATACAATAGATTACCTTGTCCCCAATTAATTTGCCAACACTGTAAAACACATAATACTATGTCTGCATCTATAGAATTCCATAAATCATTGAAAACATGAGCAAGTGCACCATAAGCGACACACTTAATGATGACGTTACTGTAAAAAAAAGGGGGATCAAACCATGTGATACTATACAAGTTCTGGTCACGCAAACTTTATTTCACAAATATTCTCCGATCGATTAAGGTAAGTATTTCAATTCTTCGAATTTTGTTTCCTTGAATACGTTAACATTCTCTTTTTTCTTTTCTATAATATATTCGATCCCGTGATTAATTCAATTGTGTTTCCTTTTAAATTTGAAGCATTAAGTTTTGGGGATAAAAAATGGATTTTCGATGACTTGAATCTAAAAGATCATAAAATGATTTGAAGCTCATATTAGTTTTTCAAAACATTATGATAAACATGGTTTACTTGTTGCAAGATTAGATATGAACATCAATACATGTTATGATATTTTATTACAAATCGGCATATCAAGCTAAAATAACCAATTCAAACCGTAAAGAACTTAGTTGTACGAAGTTTAAAGAATCAATTATTTACTCAAGCGTAAATGACTTAAAACACATATATATTTAATTGTCTTATTTAAATGAACCACTTCCAAGTTTTCGAACAAACAATAAAGTCTCTCTTTGAATGGTAATAATATGTTGCCTTAGTTAAATCCCCGTTTTTTTTTAAAATCCGAGTGTAATGTTGATTGAAAATCTTATAGTATAATATAATGACCAGTGGCATTTGTTTGTAATTATTCTAGTTGAGAAAGAGCTTTTTAAAAAATGAGGTGAGAGTGCATGTGGTGATGACACATAGGAAATGACACACATATAATAAACACATGAAGCCAAGGTTATTTTTTATGAATGATTCTCAAATAATAAAAAAAAGGGATTTGGACACAGTAGCATCAATATCTTGATAATGTATCTCCATGCAAAATCTATAGTATTTCGCATATCTGATATTTAAGATACAAAAATATAAAGTTTAAATGCAAAATTTGCATATTAAAATACTTAAATACACTCAATACAAATATAAAATTAACTAGATTAATTATTGTAATTATTAGATAATATCTTCTTTTTTCTTAAGTGAAATCATATTTTTTCTCGGTAAAATGGTAAACTAGAGATTTTCTGCTAAAACAACAATTGAGTTTTTCCATCAAAATCGCAAAATCGATTTATGAATCAACTTTGTCATTTTGGCTAGAAAAATCTTTGATAGAAATTAGAGTTTCCTACCAAGACCAAAATTCAAGTTTTCTCGCCAAAATCGAGTTTTTCGTCAAAGTGGAAATTAAGTTTTTTCGCCAAAACCGCAAAAAACTTGGGGTTTTCGCCAAAACCCACAAAATCATATTTTCTCGCAAACCCGCAAATTTTTTTTCTGCCAAAACACACAAATTAAGTTTTTTTCGTCAAAACTGCAAAATCAGATTCTTTCACAAAAATTGCAAAATTGGTCGGACCGCTAAATTGGATTTCCCCACCAAAACTATAAAATCAAGGTTTTTTACAAAAATCATAAAATCAGTTTTTCTCTCCTAAACCATAAAGTCGGAATTTCCCGCTAAAATCGGGATTTTCCGCAAAAGCCGCAAATCAGGTTTTCCACTAAAATAACAATATTCGCTTTTCTACGAAAACAACAAATCATATTTTTCCACAAAAACATAAAATCAAATTTTCTCTTCAAAACATCAAAATCAGATTTCTCCCACCATAACCGCAAAATTGGGTTTTCCCTGCAAAACAACATAATTGACTTTTCTCGTTTATACTATTTTCCGCCAAAATTACAAAAGATTTTCTCCAAAACCGCAAAATCGGTTTAAAATTGAAAAACAAGTTTTCTATCAAAATCCCAAAATATCATTTTCCGTAAAAATAACAAAATCATGTTAAATTAACAAAATCATGTTCTCATATTATTGATAACTTAATATGAAAATTATTTTTATATAAAATTATTTTGTTACCAATATAATTTTAAACATATTTATTCAAATATACTTATTTTCTCATTATTAATAGTATAAATCATATTTTTTAGTCTTTCCAATTAGTAGCATTCAAATGATATTATTAAATTAACAAACTAACAAATTTAGGATATAAATATTGTATCTTGATATAAATTCTAACTACGAAAACGAAAACATTTAGATGAACATGTTAGAAGTATTCAGATGTTGCATCCAAATACCAAAACATTAAATTATATATTTTTAATTTGATTATAATAAACAAATTTACATATACCTTGGGATTTTCACATATAAAAGAACTAAAAAAAATTGATAAGTTGTTATGAGCCATTATCATTAACAGGTCATAAAAAGCTAAGCTTTAAAATTCCAAATAATAATTTTGATATATAAATAGGGACCATATAAATAAGGGCAAATCTCTAAAATAGCACATTTCTAAGTTTATATCACAAAAGTAGCACTCAAAAACTAAAATGACCAAAATAGCACCTTTCTAAGTTTATCCTTTGAAAATTTTAATTTTTTTATTTTTCAAAATTTGAAATCTTATCCCCAAAACCTCATTTCTCAACTCTAAACACTAAACCCTAAACTCTAAACCCTAAACCATAAACCATAAACTCTAAACCCTAAACCCTAAACCCTAAACCCTAAACTCTAAACCCTAAGTTTGTGACTTTTGATAAAACATTAAGTGCTATTTTTGTGATTTTTGACCTTGAGTGCTAGTTTGGGAACAAAAACTTGATTTAGTGCTATTTTTGTTTTTTTCTCTATAAATAACACCTAATTATTTTTAACAATACACTATTTATTAAATAACCATATATATGTAGATATGTACAATCATCATTCACACTAATATTTTAATAATATTATAATTTTCAAAAATTAAAAACAGCTCGACATCCCCATTAAAATTCAAAGGCGACAAAAGCCAACCGGGTTTTAAAATTAATAGAGAGAGAGAGAGAGATTCTATACTAAATATTCGTTTCTCTTCTTCAAGAAGTAAACAAAAAAAAGTTCATTACAACGAGATTTGAGTACCAAAGGAGTTTCCTTCGCTTTACTGTTTCATTCTCCAGGCAAAAAAAGTTCATTACAACCTTTTTGCTTTAACCCTCTCTCTCTCTCTCTCTGGCATCAACGAGGATGATGCAGTTTTTTTGTTGCTTCTGTTGTGGAAAAGGATCTAATGGGTAAGTACAGTTTTCTTGTTGGTTTGTGGGTTCTTCCCAAGTCTTTCGCTTGGTTTCATCGGTTTCTGATGTTCTTCCTAATCTGGGTTTTGAGATTCTTTAGAATGCTTGAGTTTAGGAGCCTACGCATGTTCAAAATCTCTTCTTTTAGTGTTGGGATATTCGGACAAGAACCCACTGTCGGATTAGCTTCAGTTTCAGATTTGGTAACACAAGGATGAGTGAGAAACTAATGTTTTATTTTTTTTTGATGTCACACAGGAGAAAGAAGGTGAAGACTGAACCATCATGGAGAATTTTTACACTGAAGGAACTTCACGCAGCCACAAACAGTTTTAATTATGATAACAAACTCGGCGAAGGTCGATTTGGTAGTGTGTATTGGGGTCAGCTCTCGTCTGGATCTCAAGTAATAATCTTTGAATTTTTATCTAGAACATGCTTGAACTTGGTCTCCTTTGGTATTCATTTCTAATAATGAGCTCTTGTCCTTGTCTGTAGATTGCAGTCAAGAGACTCAAGGAATGGAGTAGCGGACAAGAGACAGATTTCGCTGTAGAAGTCGAGATTCTCGCACGTATTCGCCACAAGAATCTATTGAGCCTGCGAGGCTACTGTGCGGAAGGACAAGAGCGACTCTTTGTTTATGAGTACATGCCAAATCTTAGCTTGGTTTCACATCTTCATGGTCTGCATTCCTCTGAGTCCCTTCTTGATTGGACTAGGCGGATGAATATCGCAGTATCCTCTGCTCAGGCTATTGCGTAAGTCCTCCAAAATCAAGATACGTTCATATAAATATGGAAACTGATTATTCGTTTTCATTTTGTATAGATACTTACACCATCATGCAACACCTCGGATAGTCCATGGAGACGTTAGAGCAAGCAATGTGCTTCTCGATTCAGAGTTTGAAGCTCGTGTTACTGATTTTGGATATTGTAAGCTGATGCCAGATGAAGATGGAGCTACTAAAACCACCAAGGGTGCTAATAACATTGGATATCTCTCACCAGAATGTATTGAATCAGTAAGAGGATCATATATGGGAGATGTGTACTGTTTTGGTGTTGTTTTGCTTGAGCTTGTAACTGGTAAGAGACCTATAGAAAGGCTAAACCAAATAACAAAGCGGGGTATTACCGAATGGGTTTTACCTCTGGTTTACGAGAAGAAGTATGGCGACATTGTGGATCAAAGACTGAGTGGGAAGTATGTGGAAGAGGAGCTGAAAAGAGTAGTGTTGGTTGCGCTTATGTGTGCTCAGAATGAGCCAGAGAAGAGACCAACAATGTCTGAGGTTGTGGAGATGCTGATGAATGAATCTAAGGAGAAGATGACTTATCTTGAAGGTACTCCTCTCTTCAATAGAAACAATGGAGGGGAAGCTATAGATGAAATCCCTGAAGAGAAGGAACATCAAAGACAAGACCAAGAACAGATAAAAAAGAGTCTGTTGTTCGGTTTCACACATTCTTTGTTTCTTTTGTAAGAATATGATTTTGGTTTTTCTTTTTCTTTTTTTTAAAAAAATCATTGATGCTTGAGAGCTTGTAAGGGAGTGTAATGTAGTACATATATGGTCTTAACGGAAAGTCTTTTTGATAAAAGCAAACTACAAACACTCAATAAGATTTAGTTGGAGCCAGGATCCAAGACAGGAAGCCGGCAATGCAAACTGATAGATTTGTCGGTTTGGCGAGTCCCTGGAACCATGAACTGGAAGATGACAGTCAAGCAAGCACCTTGAGGAGCAATCCCATAGAAAGCTGAGTCTGGTTTGGTTAAGTGACACTGAAGGCTCTTTAAGAAGTGCTTAACACTCACCTGCACAGACTGAGCATCTCCTCTCGCAATCGCTCTCTCTGACCGTGCCTGAGCGCTCAAGTTCCTATCCTCAGCAGGAGCCTGAGACTTGTCTCCAATAACCGAAAGCCTCTGGAACTGAGAGCCAAGCCTTATCAATGTCGTGGAGGTCTGCACCTGAAGATCACCATGCTTGCTTATCGTGACGTTAAGAACATCGCCCACATGTTTCATACGGTCCACAAAGTTCAGTAACTGATTCGGATCCTGGACCTGAACGAGAGTGGGAGGCAGGTCTTGAGCCGAGTCAAGAGCCGTCTGAAGCTCAACAACCTGAGACCGAGAGAGCGGTTTGGAGATGGGAACATCTTGAATGACAGCAGATTTATACCCTTTAGTCTCAAACGTCAAGAACGGCATTGGTTGCGTACAGTTAGAAGGCAGTTTCTTCACAAGCTTGATCTGAAGCCTATTGGAAGCCAACCCGCCGCTGAACTCAGTGCAAATGCTGACACTGCTCTTGACAGCTCGGTAGAGAAGAGAAACGTCTAGGGAGAAGGCGATACGGTCCTCGTTCTGGCTGGAGATACGGTAGTCGTCGAAGAGGACGTCAATGCAGAACTGAGCAATGCATTGGACTCCGTCGCCGTTGAGAAGGTTGTGAAGGAAGAACAAGTGGTCTTTGGTGAGGAAGAGGTAACAGGTCTTGCCCATTTTGTCAAACGCTGCAAGGAACCTCTTCTCTAAGAGATTCACTCCGTTTTCAGTCAGAAACGCCTTGAACTTCATCTCTCTCTCTCTCTCTCTCTCTCTCTCTCTAGCACTGTTACAGAGAATCAAAGCCGAAATCGCTACTGTGAGTCCACTGTAAAATTCATATAAACGCAGTAGTTCCTCTGAAGCAGCTACAGTTACCAATTCGACAGATTATCATCGGAGATCAGTCAATTTAAAACGATTTAGCTAAGTGAATCCACAAACATAGGTTAAATTGCGAAAGACTATCGAGTTACTAAATCGAGTCGAGGGATTATTATCGGAGATCAGTCAATTGAAAAGGATTAAGCAAATACTATCTTCATCAGCTTACCAGAATTTAGAGTTTATTAGATCTGTTGCTTCTGATCGGACTTTTTCCCGGAAACTGAAGAGATTATCGGAGAACAAGTCCCTAGCTGCTGCCCGAATCAAAGAAGGAATCAAACAATCTGTATCACAATTCGCGATATGTATATGAAGCAGACGACTGATTCAGAGAAACTTGTGAATTTGACGAACTCGCCGGCTAACAAAATATCTGGGGTTTTGCACCAAAAGTGAACTTGAATTTTATCCCAAGCCAAGAGAGGGGAATCGTCAAATTTCTGGAGACTTTTTTGTTTTGTTTTAGTAATTTTGGAAATTAATTAGACACATAAGCTTATTAGGCCGGCCCATACCCATAGTGCATGGATATACGGGAAACTGATCATAAAATTTTGGATCAGCTATAGCCAAAATTACCATAAACATTTGATGATCTCATTAGTAAAAAAAAGGTTACGGATAGTTTGCATAAACAAATAGTTTGTGTTGTTAATACATAGGTGGCCGGCCCGCACCCTGTGCGGACATAAACATATTCAAATTATTAACTAAGTATTACATAGTTTTATAAGTAACGAATTTTATATCATAATACCACCGCCCTTGGGAGAAAGCATCAGGTACAAAAAAATGTTGGTATTCAATATTTTACATGGACGAGATGGAACAAAGTAACTTCAGTATCAAGAGGTATTTATTGTGTGTACGTATAATTACAACGTTCCAAAATAATTTGTATGTTTAAGAAGATATTTTATTTTCAAAATCTGGAATAAATAGTGTATAGTTTCAGAGGTAACATATTTTATATTATCACTACATTCCCATTGAAACCCTCTTTTACCATTTCAGAATGTAATTAAGGACATAAAAAATTCAAAATATGGAATAAAAAGTTCAAAATATGTAATAAATATGGAATAAATAATGTTAGAAATGGGTTGAGCAGAGAGAAGATACGAATTGCAGTCGGTGATTTTCGAATCAGACTCTGTCAGCTTATCAAAACTATTAACTCGGCGATTAAATATCCAGCTCTCTATGGAGTGACTGCGGATATTGTATCGCATATGCGGATATT
>NC_027753.1:9689083-9690254 GCF_000695525.1 Brassica oleracea var. oleracea
AATAATCACATAGTTATGATTCATTGGTTGAAAACTATAAATCTTCTTAACATTATTTAATTCAAGATATAATGCAATCTACTTTGCTGTTAGTTTTTATTTTTTATTGTAAAATATACAAATTACATTCATTAATTTTTAAACTCTAAACTTTTGGTAAACCTTAAACCCTTGAGTATACTCTAACCCTTTGGCTTTATCGGATAAATCATAAACAATAAACTCAAAACTTTTGGATATACCGTAAACACTAATCTCTCTCTCTCCCTCTCTCCCACTCTCTCTCCCCTCTCCTCCTCCCTCCTCCCTCCCTCCCTCTCCCTCCCTCTCTCTCTCCGTCCCTCCCTCTCCGTCCCTCTCTCTCCCTCCCTCTCTCTCTCACCTATTAATAGTGAGAAAAATGTCTTTATTATTGATTTACAACATTACAATATCGCGAATTCCACAAAAGTAAAACAAAAAAAATTAATTAATAGAAAATCTAACAAAAGCCACATCTTAACCAATAGAAGAGTATACTATTGATAACACGTTTCAAAACTTAAACAATGTAAATGAGCTTCCGTTCAAACGCATGAAAAATATTCGCAGCACAAAAAAGATGCTATTGAAATGATTTAGCTGAGAAATGTTATCAAATTGAGTAAAATTTTTTTACCAGATTGAGGAACAAAGATGTTATCGAAATGATATATCAAAGAGGTGTACAATCAAATCATATATAGCTTCAGTGGAGAAATCGTCATAATAGGGTATCTGCATATAAACCAAAAGAAAAATCAGCTCTCATGAAATATAAAAGCTTAATGTTCTAAAATAAGAAGAAAAAAAAGTTCAGAACATTATTAACATTAAAAGTTCAGAATACAAAGTTCAATTATTTCGTTTCTTCTACTGTGAATGTCTTATTTATAGCAAATTGGTAGACGTTTCTCATTGATTTAACTTGCATGATAAGGTAAGAAGTAGAATATTCTTTAATAAATTATCAATAAATCTTATACTTATAAGGTAATATTATTTTTGGAATATCTTGTTAATAAAGCTAAAAGAGAACATCTGGTGAATAGATTGCACCAGAATTTTGGTTGACAAGTCTCACTATAAATATTAAGTTTTAAATGCATGATTTTAGGAGAGAAAATATCTTGTCAATTAATTTCGTTTCTCT
>NC_027753.1:9691307-9713619 GCF_000695525.1 Brassica oleracea var. oleracea
TTATATAAAATTTCGTTCATTATATTTTATAGTTTATAAATATTAAAAGTAATAAATAAAACATTATTAATCTTTCTATAATTTCGAGAATCAGTTTCCATAAATTGTTATTCTGTAGATTATATGGCAAGTGATGTTAAATGATTTTAGACTTACCTTAAATTTTAGATCAAAATTAAATAAATAAAAATTAAAAATCATCGACCAATCAAATTATAACAATTTTCTTGAAACTTCACCTATGAACGACACGTCGCCAGAAATCACTAAAGTGACTTCTCTTTTAATATATAGGGGGACTAGCCTTTGACCCGCACGCCCGCGCGGGTGTTTGTTTTTTATAATTATAATGTTTTTTCATGTTACGGATTTTGTTTCATTACAACGTCTAGTATAATAATAAAGTTATGCCGTGCATATATATATATATATATATATAGAGAGAGAGTAGTAACGGACATTGTTATATAGAAAAAAACACGGTTTGATCAGCAAGAATGCATTTAAGTGACTCCCCTCCAAAACTTGTGTTTTGCTTCCAAAAATGAATCAACTTAACGTGAATTATCCAACTGGATTTTCCATGGTTTTACATCCTTAAGTAGTGTAACATTTTCTATGGGCGCGGCGCGGCCATTTTTATGAGTGATGTGAGAATGTGATTGTTCATTGAGTTGATAGGAAGATGTGTATTTATATACAAGCGGACGTACATAGTTAGGGAATATATTTAATATCATAATTAATTACGCTAAATTTATGAAAAATTATAGCGCATATACTCAGCATCATAATATTCATTTTTAAAATATTCCCTTTTTAAAATATGTGAATTTCGTATATACTATAGCAGTTAGATATCATTGGATGCAATCTAAACAAAGATTTGTATATATAAATCACGTAATAGATCTATATACACTCAGTCATGTAATAAATATATTATTCAGAGTAGCCAATCAAAAACAATATATGACTGTCCATCACTTAATAAATAGTGGGAAGTTGTGGCTTCGTAAATTTTAGGAAGTTATTAGGTTGACTATGATCCCGTAATATATTATTGACAATTTTGATTGTGCAAACTATTTTGGCACGTAAATATATTTGCAAGATTTTCGGTTATTTTCAAACTTTCCATGTAGGTAAGATCCGCACGGTTCAAAATACAGAACTGGTTGGTTAGTTAAACCGAATACATCATCACGTGAAATACCAATCGAACAGTCTATGTTTTATTAAAATCCATTGAGTATGTTCTAAGAAAATCATATTAGTAATATACGTATAAAATTGCATCTATATCATAATATATTTGAATTAAAATGTATACATATATTAATCTATATATATTGTTTATCCGGTTCAAAACGTAAAGGTAATATACCAGTGTGTATATTGTTTTGGAAGTAGATATCTGATTTTAATTGTAATATATGGTACTCTATCGGTCCACATAAAGCTTGCAGATCATCCTAATGGGCTTTGATAATATGTTATAATTTAAGGCTAAGTGACGGCCGGGTGGTTTAGAAAAACTTTTAAACGATTGGGTATTAAGCCAGTGGCAAACATTGTAAATATTAGGGAAAACTCATGGCTAAATACAATTTGTACTCTTGTTTTAATAGTTTAATATTCATGAAATTTAAAATACATTAGGTTCTTAACACGCGCTTAGCGCAGATAAGAATTATTCAAATAAAATTAGTGTTCTTGAAAGGTCATTTTACAATTTTTAAAAACTTAGATGATAAGTTTATGACAGAAAAAAAAAAGAAAGAGAAAACAATAGCGTAAAGAGGTAGGATGGAGTTTTCACAACAAAAGTTTTCTTCTCACCTTCGTTTTCGAAATTGACTTTCTGACCATCTCTAATGCACCTATACAGTAAGTCTCCCATGAATCTACGGCAGTAGGTCTTTCTATCCTCTCCAGCTATGCATTTATCTCATCGATGCTTTTGTTTATCAAAGCAACAACATTAGACTAAATCTATTGTTATAGTAGTTTCGGAAATTGGATTTGTTAGAAAACCTAAGATGGATATTCAATAAAATTAGTTTAGCAGTACTACAATTGAGAGATTGTCGAAATATCTTTGGTATTTTTCATTAACTCTATTCCTATAAGATTTTGTATAAGAATGCATGTTTATAAATAAAAGGATTTTGGTTACTATAGGTTTAGTCTCATAATGAAAAAAAGAAAAGAAATATCAAGTCATAAAAAGAGAAAAAAAAAAGAAATATCAAGTCATAAAAAGAGAAAAAAAAGAAAGAAATACGGTATGTGAATAAAGTTGATTTTTTTGTTTGATATGGGATATTAATAGTAATCCACAACTAAAATATATCACATAAAATATAAAATATAATTCTAAATTAATAAATTAGATAATACTTAAATGGGATAAATATTGTGTAACCAAACTATAGGGAATGTTATATTTATTTCTAGTGAGATGTGAATAGATCTAAACTTAAATAATAACTTTTTTAAATAGATAAAAAATAGGGAAAATTTGGAAAAATAACTTTAGATGAGATTATATTTTGAAAACTACACCATGTCTAATTTTTTTTTGAAAACTACACTTATTTATAAGTGAAATGACTAAACTATCCAATTTTAATATTTATACTTATCTGATATCTTAACTAATCATTTTAATTTTAAACATAAAACAGTACGTTTAAAATTTTATCAACAATCAATTTTTTATTTTTTCCTTTTCAAAAAATACTCTTATATCTAATATATTACAACAATATAAAGTAGATAATTTTCACTCACAATTTCTTAAACAAACATTACAACATATATCATCACAATTTAACCATATCTCTTTCCATAGGATCTTTTAATTAACAAAAACAATTAGTTAATGATGCATACAACTTATTTACTAAATAGCTAAATGATCTCTTATTTTGCCCAGAAACGTGTTTTTGTTTTGTTATACTCACATACGATATACACACATGCAACGACCCAGATAAAAAAACAAAGGTCTGAGAATCAAATAGTGCCTCGATGTATTTCTTCTCTCTATATCACAATTTATTATTTACTGTAAATTTCAGCTTGGATTAGGAGAAGACAAATTTTTAGAAGAGATGATCTTTTGCGAACTTAAAGCACAGGGAGCGCATAGGAACCCTTATCATAATTTTTGACCGTTTTTATAACGTGAAATTGTGTACTTTAATTATGTAAAAATGGATGAACAGACAGAGAAAAGAGATTCAATTCATTTATCATCCTCTGTCATAAAAATACTAAGTGGCAGTAACTTCAACAATGGAATTACCATCAAAGGTCACGAATAATAGTTGAAAACAATAAAACTATTAATATAATAACTTTATTTCTATTAGTTTAATTATAATACTATTTTCAAATTTTGAATTAATTAATAAATTTATAAACTAGAACTTAAATTAGGGTAAAAAAGTCTTATCACATACAAGAAAGTGTATTTTTCAAAAATAGAAAAAAAGAAATGTATTTTTCAAAATTTAAAACATAATTAGAGTATTTTTCAAATTATCCCAAAAAAATATGACTGTAAATTAATAGAGTAGTTAATAAATGGGTACAAATTACAAATAGCTGCCAATAATCGGAGAGAACTTTAGGATATTCAGGTTCCGATCAGCCATATACAACATTTAATCATCTGAATGCATTATTTTCTCATATCAAATTTCGAACATTGATCCAAAGATTAAGATATTCATAGATATTTTTTCGTTAAAATATATAAAAAAATACACATAGTTTGCATATACAAATAGTTTATGGTTATATACACATTCATAACCATTTAGTCCAACTCACAATACTTACAAAATCATGGATGTGTTAGACTTAAAACGTTCAATGTTACAGTCTACCTATTTGCATTACTTTTGGCTTTATGCCTCTTGGCAAATATTATTACAGTTCTCTTACATCAAAAGAAATAACAAATAGTTTTCTATATACAAATATATAAGTTTCACAAACCCCTTCTTCTATAAACACTACTCTTGCTTTTCTTCCACACTATGAACTCTATCCAAAGACTGTTCAAGAACTTGCATCGCCACTTTATAACGATCCAAAGAAACCGCTCCTTCTTCAACTACCCCAAGAGCCCCTTTATACAACTGATCAAACCTTTGAACCCGGTCCGCGCCATCCACGAAACCATTATCAGCAGCGTGGACACGTTTGTAGTCTTTTCTCCACCGTGGTAGAACATACCTCAGAGGGATCTCTTCAACGCCATTGAAGTTGAGAACACATAGAGCATGTCTGCACAAGTATCCATAGAAGTTGAAGCAGCTACAGATGCACCGTACTTCCCCCACCGACCTATTGTACAGGACCTCGAAATCTCGAACTTCTCTTCTGTTGGATTCTCCCTGGACCCGTTCTTTAACTAAAAAGATCACCAAAGGCCCGTCTACGTGGACCTGCGTCGTGCTGAAACACGAGTACATCTCCTCCACCTCTACCTGGAACTTCTTGAACATCTCTCTAGTGTAGACTCTCGAGAGTTGCGTCTCGAAAGAACACTTTGTTTTCAAGGTGAGAGACTCTGACTCAGCTAGAGTCTCTTCCCTGTGCTTCCTATGAAGAGCTAACTCGTACTTATCAAGAAACTCTTTCAACGGTGTCTGCTTATGAACGTACCTCTCGAAAAAGGGATTCAAACTCTCTCCAGGACGACAAGTAGCGAGTCCGGCGAAGAACGTGTCAGTGAGATAAACAGGAGCCCATCTAGCTCGGTCTTCGTACAAGGAACGTAGCCATTCGTTGTCGACAACACCGAAGCTGTGAACCATAAACCCCCAAGCTGCTTCAAAGTCCACAACCTTCAACGTTTCAGACACTGCTTTCGTGAAAGCCTTCCTCACACCATCGTAGCTAACCAACCCACCTAGCTTCTCCGGGACTTTCCTCATTATATGCGCCACACTGAACCTGTGATGAGATCTCGGGAACACTTGGGAGACCGCAGCCTCCAAAGGCTTGCATCTGTCTGTGACAATTGTCTGAGGAGAACACTTCATGAGACCGAACCACACTTTGAGTAACCAGTGGTAAGACTCTACCGTCTCTCCAGCGAGAAGGCCGCATCCAAGCAACGTAGTTTGCCCATGGTGATTCACTCCCACTAATGTCACAAGAGGAATCTCGAATTTTCCGGAGATATAAGCGTTGTCGATGAAAGCGACGTCGTTGAAGTAACTGCAAGAAACTCTAGAGAAACCATCTGCCCAGAACACGTTCCTTAGCTGACCTTCATCGTTTATATCCATCAGGTAGAAGAAGTTTGGGTTTGTCAACTGCATACGGCAAAAGTAGTTGTAGATAGCTGATGAGTCTCCTCTTCTAAGGTTGAGCACATCAGGTGAAGAGCTCTGAAACTGTTTCTTCAGAGTCGAGTTTGTGTTCACACTGTTTCCAACATCCATCACACGAGCCTTGTAAAGCTTAATAGATGAGTCTGCGCACTTCCTCTTGGTCCCAGTCCTTTTAACAGATTTATAACCTAGCGAATGGTTATGGTCAAGCGTGACTTCAAGCACCCTCCACCTCTTGGAATCAACCTGCCTCATTCTCACCATCGCAGGACAACCGGTTCGCGTCTCTTTCCTTACGCGGTTCGCATCGTTCACCCTCTTGAAGCCTTGGCTGCTGCAGCAAAGCACCGCGCCGTACTTCTCTTTGCTGCGACGCTTGAACCACGAGTTCTTCACTCTTACACGAAACCCAACTTCGTTAGCGTAGCAGTTGTAGTAGTTGTAAGCATCGTCGTATGAATCAAACTCCATGCCAACTGCTGGAGCATCAAACTCTTTCCCCTCAACAAACTCTTCTTCTTGGTGTTCACTCTTTCTTTGTTCGTTTTGAGTAAAAACTGCATCATGGTCAGCTTCATCTCTTTCGTGGGTCTCATCGGTTTGTAAATAAGCAGATGCCTGTACCTGTTATGACAACATCAATGGTGGTAAAGCTACAAACTTTATCAATAAATCATAAACCAAGCTTCTAGAAACACGATCCGGGATGCATAATCGTTATTAACAAATGAAAGGGTTTTTGAGTTTGTTGGAAGACACATACATCTACATCGCCAGAATCACTTCTCTCCATTGAAATGAAAGTTCCTGTCTTTATTCGATTTGTCTTGAGAAGAATCGCGAAACTTGATCTCGGTCAGGGATGGATCCGGTTGGGGGTTTGAACGGGAGATCCGACCCGGGAGTGAGTTTTGCGCGGGTATTGACCGTTTTGTAAGGCGGTTGAGTCTTCTTCTTTGGGGCTCGACTGGTGACTCTAGCATCTCCATAGAACAAGTCATCTTAGGGTTTTCTCACAGGTTGGATAGCACGTGCGATTGTAGTACGCCGCCGTTTCGCAACACAGCTAAAAATCAAGCCCCTATAGTTTTGTTAAATATCAAAATAGGCCTACACATTTTCATATGTGTAAGAAACGAAGTCATTTCGAAGATAAAAGAGAATTAAAACCCTATATTTCAGTGAAATGTCAAAGCTACAATTTAAAAATTTCTAGATTTTAGTATCCTCAATTTGATTATCTACTAATTCTGCAATTATTTTTTTCTTCGCAGGCGGACATATAAATAAAAGTTTTTGTTGACAGTAAAAAAAGGTTTCTAAACCGCTTTGTTCTCTCTGCGATCAGAAAGGCGATGACATTATTCTGTCCTAATTCAAGCTTTTCTCATTGATTTCTACTATTTGTGTCATAATGCCTAGTTCTAAGAGCATCACCAACGCTGATTCTTAACCAAAAATCTTTAAAATTAAATTATTATAATAACTTATGGGGTCCGAACAATTTAAGAATTTGTGCCAACTTTGTTTCTTGCGATCTCTAGCTAAGGATTCTTTTACCGACAGACACGTTACTCTGCGCGGGCCTCATCGCCACATGAGAGCCAGCGATTGACTATTCTTTTTTTTTTAAAAAAGCTAAAAAAATAATAATTAAATAATTAAAAAAATTTACATGGGTTATCGAGCCATCAGTATCGGCGTTGCTGATGCTCTAAGCACTGAGGAAGTAGATAAAGAGCGAGGGAGTTGCTGTAAAATTTTAATATCGAGTTTTCGGCCAAAATTGTAAAATCAAGTTTTTATACCAAAATCGCAAAATCGAGTTTTTTGCTGAACCGAGTTTTTTGCTAAAATCGAGTTTTCGCAAACCCCCCCCCCTGTCAAATTCGAGTTTTCCACCAAAATCACAAATTTGATTATCTACTAATTCTGCAATTATTTTTTCTTCACACATATAAATAAAGGTTTTCGTTGACAAAAAAAAATTTTGTGGAAGCCCCTTTGGTCCAGTGGTTTGACCAAGCGTTCATTAATGAGTTTCAATTACTGGAGAAGACATAATTATGCGAATTAAAGGAGAAAATGCTTACAAGAGATCTGCAGCATGGCGCGAGGAGTACTGTCAAGCGTGAATTCCATAGGGCGGCATTAGGTGATGCAGTCAGGTGTAAATCTTCATACGACAGATAGATTTGTCGACCGTAAAATCGTGTGTAATATTTTTCATAGTCGTAATTGCATAATTATAAGGTGTTAAAAAAAAAAAAAAAGTTTCTCTCACAAGTTGATTTTGAAAACCACGTGCCATGAAAACGTCGTTTACACACACCGAAGAAATCGAACCCTTAATGTCAGAAACGATCCAAACGTTTTCAATATAATAGTTTACCCTCTCTATCATAAACGATGTCGTTTCATAGAATAACGGACATATAAATAGAGAAAATACGCTTGTCCACTCGACGAATAACAAAAAAAAAAAGAAAATGCCTTTGTCTCTGCTCTCTCCTCTTCCTCTGCTCCACTCATTCTCTCCGACAAAATCCACAGTCTCTAGAATCAGAGCCACGCAGTCTAGACTCCGCTTGTCCGTCGTCAAAGCGACGTCGGAGAAGGGGAGCAGCGGGAATGTTCCCGAGGACGATCCATCTTTCAACCCATTTGGCTTCGTTACGGACAATCCCTCTAGCCGGAGCGCAATTCAGCTGCCGGAGTCTCCTGCTGAAGACGGTAACGTCGGTCAGATGCTTTACGTGAGTTCACAAACCTATCGAGTGTTGAATACTTTGAGACGAGTTTCTTGAGAGTTTGCTTTTAAACTCTCTATGTGTTGGTTATGTTTTAGAGGACAGAAGATAAGGGAAGAGAGTTTGGTTCCACAATCAAAGCAGGGAAGCTTAGATGGTTTGTGAGAGAAACTGGTAAGCTAGCTTTTGTGTGTTGTCTTCTTTGTTTCAAGAAGAGTTTCATACTTGTTTGTTTCCGACAGGATCAAAGGAGAGTCGTAGAGGAACAGTTGTGTTTCTTCATGGAGCTCCAACTCAGTCTTTTAGTTACCGTACTGTCATGTCTGAGGTGCTACGACATTCAAATCTTTACTTCTTTAAAATATTATGAATCCTCGTCTCAATCTCTTTGTGTGTGTTTCTCAACAATGTGTTTCCAATAGATGTCAGAATTTGGGTTTCATTGCTATGCACCTGATTGGATAGGATTCGGATTCAGTGACAAGCCTCAGCCAGGATATGGTTTTAATTACACAGGTGTTTGTTTGTTTATATTTACCATTCATAATCAAGTAGACATGGTTCATTGTTTGAAAATCTTTGTCAGAGAAAGAGTACCATGAGGCCTTTGATAAACTGCTGGACACGCTGGAGATCAAGTCTCCTTTCTTTCTCGTTGTTCAGGTTCGGATCCATGCATTTCTGTATAATGTGGTTAACTTGTAACTTATGCTTGCATTTGTTGTGGTCTCTCTCAAGGGATTTCTTGTAGGGTCTTATGGTTTAACATGGGCACTGAAGAATCCAAGCAAGGTTGAGAAAATCGCCATCCTTAATACTCCCTTGACGGTTTCATCCCCAGTTCCTGGATTGTTTAAGCAGCTGAGGTAGCTCTTTGTGTCAGCCTTGTGCTACATATGATTGATTGCCTCTCTCAGTCATACTCTGATGCAGGATTCCCCTCTTTGGTGAATTCACGTGCCAAAATGCTATCTTGGCCGAGCGGTTCATTGAAGGAGGTAGCCCGTATGTATCTCATTTATCTTTTCTGTGGATTGTATTCTCTTACTTTTGCTTCAAAATGCGTGTGCTTCAACTGGTCTTTGCCTTGTTATCTGTGTTGATAGATACGTCTTGAAGAATGAGAAAGCTGATGTGTATCGTCTACCATATTTGTCAAGCGGAGGGCCCGGCTTCGGTAGCGTCTCGTTTCTTATGATGATTCAGTGATGTTTTATCTTAAGAGACATCTCACTGTGAGTTTCTGATGTTATCAGCCTTACTCGAGACTGCTAAAAAGATCAACTTCGGAGACACCTTGGGTCAGATTGCAAATGGGTTTTCATCAGGCAGCTGGGACAAGCCTACGCTTCTGGCTTGGGGAATAGTTGATAAGTACCTCTCTCAGTCTATAGCAGAGGAGTTTGAGAAACAGAACCCTCAAAATGTCGAGCTTCAACTCATCGAAGGTGCTGGCCATTTGCCTCAGGAAGACTGGTATGTTACACCATACTGCTCCTCTTCACTTAAGATTTTTTTTTATAAAAATATTCCTAAATTTTTGAAACTTTTTGTCTACAGGCCAGAGAAAGTAGTTGCTGCCCTCCGTTCATTTTTCTAACTTCCAAAGTTAAACAAGGTAATGGACAACGCCTTAGTGCACCTAATATAACTAGTACTAGTAGTTGTACATCGTCGCAAACATGGAAGCAAAGTAATATAAGATCCTTACAGAAAAAAAATAAACATCTTCGAGTCAGTGGCTTATTAACTTCTCCTTCCCTTCGGCTTCTTGTTACCAGCTTTCTCTTCAGGTTTCTTCTTAATCGCAGCCTTCGTACCACGGCCTCTGGGTTTCACAACTTCCTCTTCAGCGTCACTATCATCTTCTTCACAATCAGCATCATCGTCCTCATCCTCACTATCTTTTGTTTTTCTTTTCAGTGCAGGCTTCTTACCACGACCTTTAGGTTTTTGATTCTTCTGTTTATCACTATCATCTTCTTTCTCCAATTCTTCTTCTTCATCGTCTTCTTTTGATTTTGCACCCCTTTTAGCCGGTTTAGCCTTCGCTGCTTTCTCCGCATCTTTCCCAGAGAGTTTCTGCAGCTCTGGGACATAAGCTGTTGTCTACAGAAGAAAAACAAACAAACAAAAACGTTTCTTCAGTTCACCACATGAATCAAACACCCAACAGTGGCCTAACAATGTATTAGATACACTTACCCTTCCACCAGCAGTGATGAAATCAATCTTCTTCCCTGCAATACCCAAAACAGACTTCATCACCAATCACATACTCTTACATCAAAAAATCACTGTCATGACATTTAAGCCAACTATTATGTGGATTATCAACCAAAGTTGGAGGTTTTGAAACATTATAATGAACTGGGCTCAGACCATCAACAAAAGCTTTTCCTGGCTTCTCTTCCCTAGCATGAAAAATCCAGTTACTAGGAAACTGACTACTCTCTGCATCAACTTCCACAGCTTTTTCTATCACCTGCAAAAACCCCAGTTTGGCTCTTCATCAAAACTATGCATAGGTGGATGAAAATAGCTTACCATTAACATTCCCAGGTTTTTTCCCCCACCGAAAATGAAATAACCATTCAACAGGAAACTCTTTGCTATCAGCACTGACTTGAACCGCATGTTGAATAACCTACACATGTGTTTGTTTGTTTTGTGTGTTTTCTCTCTAAGTCCCGTATACACAATGCATCATATGCAAGTTAACAGATAGTTCTATTATGCCCATGGTTTGTAGGTAATGGTGTTAAGAGTATTACCTCTTTGATGGATGTGTGCAAGGCTTCACATTGCTCTTTGGAGAGGCTAGAAGCAGTCTGCAATGGGTGGATTCTTGCCTGCGAAAGAGAAAGACAAGCAGGCATTAATACTACAACATGTAAATCAAATCGTAAAATATACAAAAATGTGAATACTTTGTGAACCAAATGAGTGGTTGCATAGATGATTCATTTGATCTCAAGTTATTTTAATAGCTTAAAGGTCAACTTACTTGGTACAGCACTTCATCGGCAATCCAGTTCCCAATACCTGAAATGAAACCCTGCAAAAGAAGAGGAAAACCCTCAATCAAACAGAAGATCATTTCAAGTTTATTGCAGGTTTAGTTATGTCAGTATCCAAATTCAATGTTGTTTGTGATGATAATAGTAAGGACAATAAAGAGCTGAAAAATGCATAGAATAGAATCCAAGAGGAAAGTAAGCAGGAAAAATGAAACGAACTCCGAACCTGATCAAGTAGGAGAGGTTTGATGGTTATCTTCTTCTTAGCTAAGCTTTTGGCAAATTCATCAACTGTAATAGGCTCCAACAATGCATCAGGACCAAGCTCTGATATTGGACGCACAGAAACCGGCTGCAATAGCGAACATCAATTAGAAAACAATAAATCAACCACAAGATCAAGCTTAGTAAAGAAAAGCAAGCAAGATAAAGAGTTAATACATTTTCCAAAAGCCGAACTTTGGCAAATCTCCGCTTGTCAGTAAATGAAAGCTCCAAACCATCATCAAGCTGTAAACATTAAAATCAGAATTCATCATGACAGAAGCAAGTAATCAATTAAAAAAAAAAAAAAAGACTTTTTCCAAAATTTCTTCAAACCTCAACAAAGAACTTTGAGTACTTAGATGGCCACTCCTCTGAATCCTTAACAGCAGACCTATACAAACAAATGCATATCAATCTTTTATTCATAGGAACTAAACAATGTATACTCGCAGCAAAGCCCTTCACCTTTTATATTTAGTAACTGCAACGCCTTTGATGTAGATAGCACCAGCCATACCTGAACAAACCCCATCATTCAAAACCAATAAAGGTCGAGACTTTAACTATGAACAGTGCTGCATTTTGGTGAATGTTCGATTTCAATCTATCAAAAACCCTTTAGATTGTTTATTACCGAATTGGAAAGAAGGGAACGGCGGAGAATCCAACTCGAGCCAGAGGTTTTTGCCCTTCCTACGAGCAGAGACGATGGTTTTCCCGAGGATTGAGTTCTGGAAATCGGAAGGCGAGATTCCATCGATCACTTTGTTGTCGTCGGCGATGAGGACTCGGTTGATCTTCTTTCCGAGACAGTTATCCTCTATCGCTCTCCTCGCCGCCTCTACCTCCGGCAGCTCTGGCATCGTGCGAATTTAGGTTTTTGGTGGTCTTGGCGCGCTTCTGGTTCCGATTAATTAGTCTGCTCTCTCTTTGCTCTTCCTCGTTTAATATATAACCAACTTATTATTATTATTTGTTACTTTTTTTTTTAACAACACAACTTCATTGTACTTTCATCTAAAGCCAATTCTCACATAAATTTCTTTTTTTTTTTTGTCAAGATGAGTTATGGAATTTTTTTGATTTTTGGTTACTCTTAAATGTGTTGTTAGGAATTGAAAATTCAGACTTATCAAGTTACAAAAAAATATAATCGTAGATAAATTAAAAAGTACTCGAAACTACTTTTTAAATAGTTTATTGTATTCAAAACATATTTATTTATTAAAAATGAACAAATTTTTTTAAGAAATTCAGGAATGAATCAAGTTATAGAAAAATTTATATTTCTTGCAATATAAAATAGAATCTCAACTACAAAAAAAAGTCCATTGTACCAAAAGTGACAATCTCATGCAGTTTTATTAATAGGAACACAATCTCATGGAAACAGCATAGGAAGAAATATCATAAGCTGTAGAGTCTGTTTCATGCAGTTTTATTAGTAATGTTGGAAATATCAACGACAATAGTTCACTAAATAGCGCAACGAAAATACTGAAAAAAATAGATAACAGTTCATGGATGATATTAGTTTGGATCGAGTGGAAGCTTCCCGCTCAACCAGACTTCGACCTTTTTCAGTACGCTCACAGTGATTTCAGGACCAAGCCTGCACAATGACATAACCTAATTAGACAAAATGTTCAAACAAAAATGGTAGAACAAAGCAAAGTAAAATCATTAATGTATGTTTATACATTCGGAATTGTACAAACGAAACTTCTCCAAATCCATCATCTATAAGGGAGACAGCAGTTTCTTTTGCAAAGTATAAAGGAATACTAGGTTCGACTGCAACACAAAACAATCACAAAGAGTTATTATATATATATATATATATATATATCTCTTTTTTTTATATATATCTCATGATCCTTGTCTATCTATTGCGAAAGACAAATATATAAATCAACATTATACACATACGATTTCCACGTATAAGTAGGATTGACTGCCATGAAGCACGAATTGCAGCCCCAAATGCATAATCTATCCTGTTGGTAGGTATTCTCCTGGGTGAAGTCAATATGTTATATCTAACTTTAGTTATAAAAACTAATTAAATATTAACATGAGTACTAGAAGAGTATATACACACCAAGAGTTTATCCCTATTACAAGTCGCATATTCATCGTATGATCTCCAACGGCGTTCCACTTTGCAAAGTTCAGAGCTACTTGTGCACCTTGGCCGACACCTCCTACTCCTTTTATGACTAAAAGAAAAAGCGCCTAATGATTAATATGCTTGATATATAATTAGCAAATGTTAGGTGTAAATAGATCTCTCTATATTATATACCATTTTCTGGTTCTGTCGATAAAATGTTAGCAACACGTACAGCGGCAGAATCTAACTCATCCCGACAATCTTGCGTAGTATCAGTAATCATACCCACGTTGCACCCTGATTCAACAAAGAGGGTCTTGCCAACTATTTAAATTGTTTAACCTCACAAATATTGGGCTTTTTTTTCTATAAAAATGAAAAATGTATTTTTTTGAAGTTTTAGAGCAAGGAAAGATAAATATAACCCAAGTGATCTTACAGGAATTTCTGGGCACTCCACCTCCAGGAGAAAATACATCAACATGTGTACCAGAATCCAGACAAATCCATTTGATCTATGCATAAAATATTTTTTGTACAATGTTAATAAAACAACCATGCTTTAATTGGTTTATTATTAGCATTCTATGTTCACTGATACTTACATTTCGAAGATTTAGACTTCTCACAATCTGAAGTGATCTGAAAACAGGACAGAAACACAATGAAAAAGCACAATTTGAGTACAAATATGTTTCTTGACAAACAAAACAGAGTACAAATAAGTTAAGAGTTTGAATGGTTAATACATAAAACAGATAAATTAGATTAGAAGAAATTTCTTTGATCCTTAAAGACAAAGGAATATATATATATGCAACGGTATGAGACAAGGAACGTTACATATAGCTATTTTCATGCACATCATGCAGCCAAACTATAGTGACTCTATGCTCTCCTTGAGGCTCCAAAACATATCCATCTTCAGTTCCAATTGAATTACTACTACTACCTGCGGAGATTTTAGCAACAGAAATGTTAATACTCAAACAAAATGTTTTAGAGTAATATATATTCCACATTTTAACAAAAATGACAAAAAGCAACATTCACAGTAACATTTCGAGATAAACGTATGATACAAGGTATAGAGCCGCCAAAGAAAATTGAGAAGATTTGTTTATGGTCATCTAATTTAGACTTTACAATGTTATATACCAAGAGAATCGTAGACCTCATGGCCTCAATAACATATACAGAGTGCGTATAGAAGGAAAACCAAACCAGATGCCATGGGTTTTATCAGAATAACTTATATAGTCTGCATGTGTACTTATTCCATTCTAAGGTGACGTGAAACAGAAGAAAAAAAGAAAATTGAAGGGAGAGAATTATGCAAATGCACACAAAAGACGTAATTTGAATATATGCTAAACAAAAATGATAAACTTCACAACTTGATATCATTTTTTTTGTTATAGATATAACAGAAGAACAAGCAATAAACAAAGAAAACATGCAAAAATGAAGAGAAAATACATACTAGAAGCCGCCATGTTATGATGATCGACTAACTTTATTTTAATAAACTCAGGATTGTAAGTTTATCTTTTGAGAGGAGTTTTAAGAAGTCAGTGATATAGATGGTGATTATGTGAGGAGAACTTAATGTGTATTTATACACCAGAAGTGACAAAAAGATAATGTCAGACTGTGAGAGAGAAAGGCTTTTCTGTCTATATAAATCAAAATGTGAATTGTTAGTTTTTTTTTGAGAAAGGGCTTAAATGTGAATAGTTAGTTGGCCACTAATTAGTAATTACTGTAAGGAATCGTTTTTAAAGAATGGAAGAAATCACAATAGTATGTTTATCATCGATCGTGCGTAACTAAGGACTAAAAATAAATTCTTTCTAGTTCTACAAAATAAATAATGTAAACGTCCTGAAGGAAAAATATAATGAAATAAATCTAAAATATATATGCCATTTATTTGTATTTACTATTACTATCAAAATGGGACTTATGAGCTAGACTTTCATGTAGTAGACCTAACGCTTGATCTAGAAACCAATCAAACAGTTCATTTTCTAATAGCTTTATTTTATTGCATGCACACCTATATGTACATTTTTTTTTTGAGAAAATAAGTTTAGATCTATTCACATCTCACTAGAAATAAATATAACATTCCCTATAGTTTGGTTACACAATATTTATCCCATTTAAGTATTATCTCACACCTATATGTACATTTCAAATATTATATCTTAGTATAGTTTTGTTTGGTTGATCCAACTGATAATTTAAAAATGGTATATACACTATACACATTTAGAAAATCCCAACAAGCTATATAAATTCAGTTTAGCATTTTTATATTTTTGTCAGCAGTATATATTATCGATCTGTATCAACAATTAGTATAATATGTATCGATTAATTATGCGTACTCATATAATATAATAAGAAGTGAGTCGTTTCCAATTACCTAGTGAGTCAGGAATGTGGTCCAAAATCAAAGTATACACATTTGGCAAATTACTAATAGATATTAATCCTATAATTAGTATAAAATTAAATCGAAGAACCACAAAAGAAATGAAAATGTTGACTCATAGTTACAACTACAACGAAATGAGTAAATTTCAAATGACTAAGTGAGTCATGAGTGGTTCAAACTAAAATAAATTCATTGTTCATTTGAAGAAATAAGTGAGTAAAACGTCCAATATTGCCAGTTTAGTTTTTGCTATTTTTTAGAAAAGTCACACAACTGCCTTAATGTTTGTGGAGAAAAGCGATGAATTTAGATGTAAAGGAGATCAGCAAACATTAATCTTTTTAAAGTCTATGGATAAATCTTAAACTCTATGATAAATCTTAAACTCTAAATCAAAATCACTAAACACTAAATCACTCAAAGATTTAGGGTTTAGAGTTTTAGGGTTTAGTGTTTTTATTTAGAGTTTAGGATTTATCCAAGAGTTTAGGGTTTACCCTAGTATTTAGAGTTTACCCAAGGGTTTAGGGTTTATCCAAGGGTTCAGGTTTACCCAAGGGTTTAGGATTTAAGATTTAGGGTTTAGGGATTAAGATTTATGGTTTAGGGTTTTGCTGACGACGTCAAAAAGATTTTTTTTAATTCTTTTTTTTGTAACTGCTATTTTTTTTTTACTTTTTTATTTTAAAAACATAATATAACTTGATAATATTTTGTTTCCTTTTTTAAAAGGTATCGAATTTGAAATAATGAAATCCTATTGGCTGGTGAACCTACCCTAGGGGGTGAACCCAAGAATAACTCATGTATTTATCCATCTTATGAGTTTTTCTGCGCCATGCGCAGAAATAGTAATTTTTAACATAACATTTTTTATTTCAAAAAAACAATTTGATTTATATTTCGACATCATTAATTTATATTTTAATTTCAATAGTTATAAAAATCATAAACGTAATCTTATTTCTTTTGATTTGGTATAACTATTTAAATTTAAATTTTAATAAAGATAAAATTAGATTTTATAAGAATAGTTTTAATTATATTATTGTGTTTAATGATTATTTATTTTAAATATATATATATATATATATCTTCCCATATAATTTTAAATATATATATATAGTTACATATAAATATAAATTCTAATAAATTTGAGACTTTGTTTGTTACATATATAGTTACATATAAATATAAATTCTAATAAATTTTACTTTTAAAAGAAGAAAAATTAATTGTTTCATTAACAAAATTTTGGCTTATATATGAACCGGAGTTTGGTCGGTTCATTAGGTCGCCGGTTCCCAGGTTTTTTACGGTTCGATAGGAGTTTTTAACTGGTTCAATTTTAGTTGGGTTTTTGCATTAACCCAACCCAGATTATTTTTGGTTCATGGTTCAACCCGGTCCCACCGCCGGTTCGGTCCGGGTTTAAAAATACTGATTTTAAGTTCCATGTCATTTTTTTTCAGCGAAAATGATTGTAGTGACGACATGTGTATAAATCACTTCGCAAATATAGTCTAGGGGGTGTGAAGAGTTCACTTAGTTTTTTTTTTATTACCGATGGGTTCATCAGGACAACCTACTTCATCATCGTCACTTTCATCCAGGGCCGGCTCAAACCTTTTACGGGTCCAGGGGTAAAATTAAAAAAAAGTGACCCTTAACCGATGAAATTAAAATTTTGATATTGTAGCTACAAGGTAAAATAAAATCGTTTTCGTTTGAAAAGGTAAGCACAACCATAAAAATAAAACAGTCTTGCTCTTTTTATAGTTTTTTTTTAGAATGAATTCATTTGCTTCTACAAAAACCTTCAAAATATAACATCTTTAGTCGGCTATACTTCAAAGTCAAGTTAATTTCTAAAAGTTAAGTAAAAAGAAAAGTACGTCTGGATTTAAGAATCATAAAAATGAATTGATGAAGCTGAAAGTGAAATGGATACATGAAACAAGAAAACAAAAAAAATCCTTAGACGTTTTAGAAACGACAAAAATATTTTTCTCTACCAAAAAAATCAGTGATCTCTAAACAAAAAACAGGATAGTAAAAATTATATTAAAGATCACTTACATAAACTAATCAAAAATGCAAGAATCCTCGAAGAATCAACGATTTTGAGATTTTTAAAATTGTATTGTCACTGAAGACGTCTTGATGAAATATACCCATGCCTAAAAAGCTCACATTAGGTAACTACTTTTAATGTTGATTATAACATTTTAATATTAATTATAATTTGGTGAAAATTTAAACAAATTAAAATAAATAAGATCTTGTTTCCATAAAGTTATATTTATAAATTTTTTATTTATTAATTTCGTTTTTCTAAAAAATTATATGTATAGTTTACAAAAAATAGAGTTGCACTACTACATAAAAAAAAAATTTATGGGCGCCCTCCAGCAATGGGTCCTGGGCGGGTGCACTGCTGGCCCCTGGTCATCAGCCGGCCCTGCTTTCATCCTTCTCGCCGAAGAAGAGAGTCGTATTGTTCACCGCCTCATTCATGAGATTTCCCCCCTCCAAACGTTAAATAGATGTGTGTATCTTTATCTATAACTGTTTTGTCATCTTGTGTAGCGGTTCGTTCGGGCTTGAAGATGGACGGATGTTGTTACGATGATATTCCGAGGTGTGGATTGGATATTAACATCACAATTTAAGGTGACTAAATTCAAGTTTATGGCGGTACCGTCAACCATGCTTTGACGCATTCGAGTTTTGCTTTGAATTCAATGTCTTTCTAAAGTATAAAGGTGTCTTTACATTTATCTTGTATGCTTTATTGTATTTGGTTGGATCGAGTTTGGTTAAACTCTATTTTCATTTGTAATCCGAATGTTTAAGAAATAATGAAAGTTGTGTTTCAAAAAAAAAAATAGAATGAATAAATAGTCTCCGGATTCAGATGAGTTACCCCACGCAATTTTTAAAGCTGTTGGGCCAGTTCTTGGCACTGAGGTCAAATAAGAACAATCCATTTATTGTTTGTTTTTTCGTTCAACATGTTATGATCTTGTTACTAAGAAACCACTGGGCTGGACACTTATTATTGGGGCAAATAATAGTTAAAAAAAATATTGGAACAAAAAAATGTATCGTTGCAAATAAACAAACAAAAATTATTATTAGTTCTTTTTGGTTCTTGAAATAGTAAAATGATCGACGATGACAAAGAAAATGAAGAAAAATGCTAAATTGTACAATTAGTATTCCTATATTATTCATCAAAAGCACATGTTCTCATTACCAAATTGGTGCATACTAGTTTTATGTAGCATCTTTGGTCTCCTATATTACTCTTATGTTTGACATAGATACGTTAGATGACAAAATAAAAACTATATCTACACTTTCGTTTGGAAATTTTCAAATGATCACAACTTGATAACTCCAGTTACAAAAAAGGAAAAACTTGATAACTCCAAATTCAAAAAATAAAGAGTAATTGCATCGGGTAGCTATGTTTCAAAGACTATTTAGCTATATGGAATAAGCTAATAACTTAGGCTTCGAATGGTAATTGTGGATTAAGCGGTGTAGGACAAGCGATTCAACTACTTATCATATATAAATGCATATTTATGCATATAACATATCGGATCAGATATCCGTTCTTAAAAATATTAGTATTTATGATTTTTTGGTTTAAATCGAAACTGATAACAAATCGAATAAAAATTTATGGATATTTTGTCTTGCCATGATACGATGGAGAAAGTTCATAGCAAGGTTAGTAAATAGTGAATGAATCCAATAAAATACACTTAGTTACGAACCGCACCACACCGCAATTAACAGTAACAAAAATCTCTACATATATATCTATACGTTCTTATAACTGTTAGAACCGCACCGCTCAATCCTCTGTTACCATTGAGAGCCTTAGGTTTCGAATGGTAAAAGCAGTTCAAGCGGTGCAGATCAAGCAGATCATGCAGATCAAGCGAAACAAGTGCAGATCAATCGGATCATGCAGGAGAGATGCAGATCAAGCAGATCATGCAGATCAAGCGGAACAATTGCAGATCAAGCGGATCATGCAGGAGAGATACAAATCAAGCATGACAAATTATTTTTAGAAGTTCTGAATGGCAAAAGCAGTTCAAAAGTGCAGATCATATTTAAAAAAAAAAAAATTACACCAAAATATAAAAACACAAAATAAAAAAATACATAAACAAAGGTAAAATAATTTAATGATTTGCCCATAACATATCTGCAATATTGTCTCTAATGTTTGTCATATGATCTCCATCAGCCATATTTGTTGTCTTCATGTCGCTTATATCACTTTCAGAATCTTCGTTACTGATATTTGTATGTCCCATTTCTTCAACAAAATCTTCATCAAAATAATTTGAAATTCTGATAAAATTATGTAATCTCATTGTAGCAGTTACCACTTTTTTTTGAAATGCAATATCATATCTTGGAAAATCACTCAAAATCCTCCATTTCTTCTTCCAAACTCCAAATGTCCTTTCAACAACGGAACGTAGAGATGCATGACATCGATTAAACAGTTCATGTTTATTCTTAGGAGGAGGACCATTGTTGAAATGAGACATGTGATATCTAATAACCCCATTCCGAGAAGATCTATATGGAGCCAAAAAACCTTGATTATTTGGATACCCAGAATCAACTACATAATACTTGTCTCCTAGAGGGAAAGGAAAGTCAGAATCACCGTCTTGTGTCATCGTGAGAACTGCTGTATCGTGACATGATCCAGGTGCTCCATTCCAAACATATGTAAACAACATATTGAGATCACATATCGCCATGATGTTAAATGATGTCCTATCATGTCAATTCCAGTACATTTCTTGTAGTTCAGGCTTCACTTTAACACATACATGAACTCCATCCATATTTCTTTTCTCCCCGCTGTATCTGCGAAAACTAAAAAAAAAAAAAAAAAAATTAAATTCTAAAAAAAGAGGTGTTGTTGATTCGTCAAACAACGTGTCTTCTTAGCCGGAAAAAAAAAAAAAAAAAAAAAAAGTCTTAACATAATCACAAGCAAGTATGATTGAACATTTTGTATTATTTGAACCATATGTTTTAAATTTTCAGCTTTAAAACGGTCTTTCGGTTGGTCCACCTACGTGGCTATTCATTGTGCCCACAAATTCGCAAAAACATTGCCACACTCACTTCAATGCTTACATTAAGAGTGGGATGTAAACCATATTTTGATTGCAGTATGTCACATAATGATCTGAAACACCGCGATACATTCGTAGTAACTAAAGACACGCAGCATCATCTTCTTGTAGTCGACGCCAAATATTTCTTCATCCTAAACCACCATCGGTTTGAACTGGTCCTCTTTCAAAATAACGATTGTAATAACTCAATGATGGCTTAATTATTAACTCTTCGAATTGCTCATTTTCTAAATTCCATAACTCAATTCTTTCATCGTGATTTAGATTGTGGGGATTTTGTGACCGCAACTGACATATACGAAACGCCTAAAATTTTGACCACAAAATAAAAACTAAATCAATGAGAAATATCATTAATCAGAAATACAACACATAACAAACTTCACAAAAGAAAATGTGAAACAAAACATAATGACTTGAAACAAAGCACAAATCTTATTAAGCTAGTTATCCGATGTGGAATCACTTTCTCGTGTTTCATTTAGATTGAGTCCTTTTTCAGTTCCCCAGATGTTGAATAATCCTCCTCGTCTTCGTGGACGTGATGCTTTACTTGTAGAAGCATAGTTCGTGAAGCCAAATTCCGGTGATACTCTTCTGATAACATTCTCGGAAACATGAACTTCCTTTTCATGTGTTGTAGTTTGTACTTCTGTTTCTAGGGAAAATCCACGTTGAACATTTCTCGGAGGAATATTTTGTGGAGCATCTTGTGATGATCCCCATTGATAAGTGGCCGGTGATGAGCCCCATTGTGGAACAGCAGATGTAGGACCCCATTGTTGAGTACTTGGTGATGAACCCCATTGTTGAGAATTTTGAGGTGCACCCCATTGTGGAACATGTTGTGTACCCCACTGCGGAGCATTTGAAGATTAACTCCATTGCGGTGCATTTGGTGGTGTACCCCATTGTGGGGCATTTGGCGGTGTACCCCACTGCGGAACATTTGAAGGTGAACTCCATTGCGGAGCATTTGGCAGTGTTCCCCATTGCGGGGCACTTGGAGGTGTACCCCATTGTGGTGGATTTGGAGGTGTTCCCCATTGTTGAGAACCCGAACTCCATTGCCCACAAGTTGGACTACCAAATTTTTGTCCAGATTCTAACCGCTTTCCCACTAATTCGCTGTCCCGTGTATATCCAGTAAGAGCTTGTAAAAACTTCAACTTATCT
>NC_027753.1:9713719-9743823 GCF_000695525.1 Brassica oleracea var. oleracea
TTGTGAACTACTTCCACGCCTTAGTCCACCTCGTTGTTGAACTCTGGGATTGGAAATCTGAAAAGAATCAGCAGCGGGTGGCGCATTCTGACGTAGATTATCGCGGAAGAACTCATTTGAAGGACGTATTTCATCATCAATATTAACGCGATAGACTTCTTCATTTTCTTGTGTTTCAGGAATCTGAGTGTGTTGCATTTCACCACCATATGTTTCAGAGTAATAATGACCTTCATCATTATTTTGACCATTATTCATCAACTCTTCTCTTCTTTGGTGCAAAGAGTATTGAGACTGTGATTGGACGTCATATAAAATGAAACATCGTTTCATCACATCCCAAAGCTCCGGCGGCTTTCGTTTAAATGATTTTACAATCCTGTCTACCTGTTAATATGATTATATAGTTTTTAGACTACAAGTATTATAGATTTGCTAATTTATTAAATATACTCTTGTTTTAAGAGATATTGTTGTACTTACTTCACGATCTTTCCACCATGAATCAGACGCAGATATCACAGATGTAGTAGGATCAACCGAAATGCCCGTATAATTTTTCATAAGATGTTTGTACTTCTTGTATTTTCTTTTAAGTTGATCAAGTTTTTCTTTGAAGAAGCGGTATGTTACGCTAATATTAAACTCTTGATTGAACTTATCAACGAGAAACTCTCTAGCAGCGGGAGTAGGATCTTTGAAACAGTAATCGCTCATGGCAATTGCTCGATCGTATAATTCAATCAATATTCGTTCTCTATTAGGTATCCATCTAAAACTGTCTCCCCTCTATAAATTAATAAAAAATTCAATCATTTTACTTATATATAAAAAATATTATTAACTACTTACCCGTGCCGACGTTTCCGTAGGAAGATTTATATTTTCTTTATCGGAAAATGTTGTGTTTTGTTGGCGATTAGACGTCATACCTACATTTTTAAAATTATACAAATACTATTAGTTTGATTATTTAATAAAAAAAATTAAGTAACTGTATCATTAAGTATGTTGTAGCAAATTTTATCATGTTATGTGTTTACAACTTTTTTTTGTCAAATTTTGTAAACTATATATTTATAAATAACGTAGAAAAGAAAAAAAAAAATATATATATATATATATATGTATATATGATGAATATATTTCGAAAATAATAATTATTTACAAGGAAACAAATTAAAGTTTTGAACTAACATTGATAAATGTTTTTAAATTATCAATTACTAAAATTATTAATCCCACAATGAAAATTTTGTTATCAGTAATTTAAAGTTTTTGCTATTAAAAATACACATGATAAAAAAACATATGAGTAGAAAGCATCATTTAAAAAAAAATAGACATTAATATTAAAAATATACTATGTATGTTAATATCATTTAAATTTAATTATATATCCTATCAAAAAAAAATTAAAAAATGTTTGGATTAATAAAATTGATTTATACGTTCGCACCAATTTAATTATATATGTAATAGTTACTGCCTTTTAATTATTCAATATATATTTATTATTTCATAATATGTAAGAACATATAATACATAAAATAATTTATATATAATGTTTATCCCGCGCAAGGTTCTCTTACTTCCGACAAGGATACCATAGCGCGCTATACAAGAAATCCGAAATTTTGGTCAGCACTCCAGATGGTCTCTGGAGAGTGCTCGGTTTGTTCCATACAAGTCATATAAGCCGGTGCCAAGTCGCGGACTTTAAATCGGAAAGAACCAGGTGGAAATTGCCCACAGGCAAAACGAGAGCCGATCAGTCGTCGCACAGCCTTAGAGCCGAAAGTAAACCTAGGTCTTGCCCTAAACCCAGTCCTACTGGTCCACTAACAAACCTCGAAATAAACTAAGGGAAATAATCCCAACAATCCTCAAAGCTCAAAGTCGAGGAACCCGGACATGGAGACCCTGAACGAGCTCGCAGGCTTCTCCACCTCTCCGTCTGCGACTCCGGCACCTTCATCACCGACACCGGTTCCCGCTTCCGCCGTGTCCTCCGAGACCTCGATGGAATCCCAAAGCTATCGGACCCTTCCTTCGATCGGAGGAACCAAGTATTCGGCATGGGCACACCCGTTCATAAGACCTGACATCTCGGCGACCTCGGCAGGAAAAGAGAAGTCCTCGTTCTGCGACTTGTAGAGGGTAGCAACCGAGCCACGACACTCGTGAAAATCGCCCACGAATTCTTGAGCATCCTTAAAGCTCTCGAATTCGGTGGCAAACAAAGCAACCATCCGCTTCATTTCGGGGACAATCGCTTTCTTTCCTCTCCTCTCCGCACGGACAAGGGCCCGAGAATGGAGCTCAGCCTGTCTCCGGTTCTGTTCTCCGACCTCCTTCCGAAACCTTTTCTTTGAGAAAAGAGAGATCTTGGAGAAAAAATTTCTATCTTGAAGGAATCTTTTCTTAAGGAAAGAAGTGAGTAAAGAATTTGAAAAACTTACTTCCCTTACTTATACATTTTTTTTTCTATTCACCTTCAATCTTTCGACAAACGATTACGTCTAATTCCACCTAGAACAGACCATACCGCAAGCTAGGACCTAAAACCCAGGTCCACGAATCCTAGCTAGCTGGGGGGCTAACTGTTGGGGTCAAAATCGGTCACGACGGAATCGATGTCCGAAAGTCCTCAGAAAAACCGAATCTCGGTCAAAACTTCAAAAGCCGAGAAAACGAACAGCCGAAACGGATCGCCCTCTAGATTCACCGACCAATAGGATTGTGTCATTTCATATTCGATATCTTTTAAAAAAGGAAATAAAATATTGTCAAATTATATTATTTTTTGAAATTAAAAGGTAAGAAAAAATAAATAAAAAATAGTACTAGTTACAAAAAAAATAATAATTAAAGTAGTCAGCAAAACATTAAACCCTAAATCCTAATCCCTAAACCCTAAACTCTTGGGTCAACCCTAAACTCTAGGATAAATCTTAAACTATAAATCAAAATAACTAAACACTAAAACAATCAAGGGTTTACGGTTTAGGATTTAGGGTTTAGAGCTTTAGGTTTTAGTGTTTTTATTTAGAGTTTAGGATTTATCCAAGGGTTTAGGGTTTACCTAAGGGTTTAGAGTTTACCCAAAAGTTTAGGATTTACCCAAGGGTTTAGGGTTTAGGATTTAGGGTTTAGGGTTTAGTGTTTTGCTGACGACGTTAAAAAAAAATTTAATTCTTTTTTCTGTAACTACTATTTTTTTTTACTTTTTTATTTTAAAAACATAATACAACTTGCCAATATTTTGTTTCCTTTTTTAAAAGATATCGAATTTGAAATAATGAAATCCTATTGGTCGGTTCACCCTAGGGGGTGAACCCAAGAATAACTCCACTTAAAATCGTTATTTGCCTGTCATTTTGTTGTTATTATTGGAGTTATTCTTGGGTTCACCCCTAGGATGAACCTAGAGGTTCACCATCCATTAGGATTTCTTTATTTCAAATTTGATAGCTATGGTTAGGGGTGTCAAAATGGGTTGAAATTAATGGGTTGACCCAAACCAAACCAATCCATGGTTCTAATGGGTTAACGATTTGGATGTTAATGGATAAATGGTTTTTATGGGTTAATGAGTCTAGTGAGTTGGATTAATATTGGTTTAGATCAAAATGGGTTTATGGATTATCCAATCCAACCCACTTTTTCTCACATAATTTTTTAGTATCTCTCCTCTTCGTCTTTCTCTCTTTTTTCTTCTCTCACGAGACTTGATCTCTCTTTCTCGATCTCACGAGACCATCATCGATCACGACATCGATCAATCCTTTTGGGTCATTGCTTTTGGGTTATCGATCACAACACGTCAACTCATCTTCCGATTTGACCTTATGGTTCACTGATTTTGGGTGAATCAAACTCTATTTTTCTTCAATTTGATCTTGTGGGTCACTGATTTTGCTGATTTGGGATCGATTTTGAAGTGAATTTTTCTGGGTTTGAAAGTGACCTTTGTCCTTCTTGAGTAATGATTGAAGCTATTCATGTTTAGTATCCGACTGTTGCCTAGTAATGTCCAAGATCTATTGTGTACTCGGTCTTGGATATATGGTTATATGCTTGATGATGAAGGTATACATTCTTTTGTCTTATAAACTGATCTTGTGTATAAAAGTGTTAGACTATTGTCTTGTGAAATTGTAGATGATAATGGCGAAGGTGAGACTGTTGTAATTAGATCGAGGCCAACTGATGTTGAAGACGTGATCACGCATCCACCAGAATAAGTCTCATTTATTGTTCTTGATCTCTAACAGGTTGCCTTTCTGTTTAGTAAATTCTCAATAGATTAGATAAGTTCTTGGTTTTGGTTCCTTTAGCTTAGTATTTTTGTTGATGAGTGTGAGAAATAGATTCTTAGCCTTGATTACTATGATGACTGCAAGAACCGTTCTTGTGACCTGGTTAAGTTCCTGTTTGAAATTGTCCCTCTATGGGATATTAATAGGCTTTGAATTCATATTGTTGTTTCAGGTTTACCTCGAGCTCCCCAATGGTAAAGAATTAGCTTAAGCACTCTACTCTAAGGTACACCATTCCTGATATGCATCTAGCTCTGTTTTGATTTTCTTTTCTTTTCCTTTCATGTTGTTCTTTATGACCACTTTGTCTCTATTCATTTAACCCAATGGCTATGTTAAAAGTCTAGGAAAAGAATGATTATTTTGTGTGGCTCTTTCTTATCAGTTTCTCCCTTGACGCTAGCATTTTGTGATTAATAAAGATTGACCTCGTCTTTGTATTTGGCTTCTTTCAGCAATCAGTCTTTGCGAGTACAGATTACGGTTTATCCAAGATTTAAGGTTTATAATTTAGAGTTTGGAGTTTAGGATTTAGGGTATAGGATTTAGTATTTTGCTAAAAGTTTATCAATATTTATTTATTTATTTTTTGTAACTATTTTTATGTATTTTTATTGTTTTATTTCAAAAATATAATCTAATTTGGAAATTAAATTTTGTTTCCTTTTTTAAAAGATATCAAATATCAAATACTCAAACACTATTGGTTGGTGAATCTAGTTAGGAAGTATTATGAAGTTTTTCTAAATTAATTGGTATGAGATTATATTACTTAGTACTATTCCATCTGAATTATCAAGTTATCATACACTCATATAAAATGTTGGCATATAAATTGAAATTGCGGCTTTGCTGGGTGTTAGCATTAAATCAATTTAATTTAATAATTAATTTAATAATAAAAGACTATTTTTCTTGAAAGATTATTTTTAGAAAGCGTCTATTATTCTTGACAAAAAATACATATATATATAATATTAGAACTGAAGTACCTTTTCGTTACGTTTGGAAACATTGATAAAAAAAGATAAATGATAATTGTTTGGAAACATGAATAGCAGATTAACTACTTCCTTTTATTTACACATGTAGCAATTGCATTTATAATAAATTACGTATTTATTTTTTGTATTTTTTTTATTTACAGATTCTCCCACTACATTTAAAATAAATTTAATTAATTAATTACAATGGTTGTTGTTTCTTTATGGTGAAAATAAAAACATAAACTGAAATATATAGTATATATTATATAAAAGAATATTAAATATAGTATTACTTTATTTAGTTTAGTCAAATATACAAATTCCGAGAGTTCAATTTTCAATAAAACAAAATCTCATAAAATTAATAATAATTCATAGAAAACTAATGCAAAAATTAAAAATTTAGGTATGTTTTTTTCATTTGAAAATAAATTAACATGACGGATCGCCCGGCGAGCATGACCGTGCTGCCAGTCGGCTCGCCGGCGAGCTCGATCGTGCCGTGGATCGGCTCGCCCGGCAAGCGCGGCCAATTCTCCATGGACCATTCCGAACCCAGTCCCATCCCATAACCATGCATCTTCGTCCGAAGTTTCCGTAACTCAATCCTCAGGTCCGTGGATACGACACCAATGTTCCGTCTAAAAAACATCGTCGAAAGTATTCGGGAAGTTGGGAAGGTTATGTCTCTCGAACAGTTTCCTATTCTTCGTAGTAGAGCAGGTTACAGTTAACTTAACACCAACTGCCTCGGCTATGCAAAGCCCGCTTCGCGACAAATCCGGCCCGAGAAGAGGTAAACCGACCTAAGGAGGAGTATATAAGGAGGACCTAGGACGAAGAGAAAGAGAGAGCATTCTAAGAGCAAACTTAATACTTAGAGCAATTTAGGCATTTTTCCGTTTTTACTACCGAGCTGTGACTCGACTAGGTTAGAACTTAGGTGGCTAGACTAGCGAACATACCGACAGCTCTCGTGGCCTAGGATCTTACATGTTGTTCACTCTCAAACGCAAATTCGAAATAAGACCTCTTTGTTCTCTTTTCGCTCTTTTACGATTTATTGTTTTCGAATCTTTCATATTGATTGTGTTGTGCGGGGCCCCGCAGATAACCGGGACCTTCAGGGAAGGCTAGATTAACTTGGCTTTCCTCCGATTAACAATACTCGACGGTGTGAATTTCGGTTCCCACAAACCTTATGGTTTAAGATTTATCCAAGGGTTTAGGGGTTAGGATAAAGGGTTTAATGTTTTTAAGATTTAATATTTAGTATTTTCGATTTAGGGTTTAAGATTTATCCAAAGGTTTAAGGTTTGCCAAAGGGTTTAATGTTTCCCTAACCATGTTAAAAATATAAAAAAATTTATGCAACTACCACTATTTTTATTTATTTTTACCGTTTTATTTTTAAAACATAATATAACTTGGTAATATTTTGTTTATTTTTTTAAGAATATTAAATATAAAATAACAAAATACTATTGGTTGGTAAACCTACAAGTTTACCTTAGGGGGTGAACCCAAGAATAAGTCTTAATATTCAGCGCCGGCCTAAACATTTTCAAGGCCCCTGGACAAAAGTATTTTTTGGAGATTTTAAATTTTTAATGATCTTAGTTTTTTTAAAAAAAAATTCTTAATTTGAATTATTATATATGAAATTTTTCAGCAAATCTAATTAAAATAATATATATATATAACAAAATTTTAGTTGGTAAAATATGTAGGTGAAAAGATTTATTTATCAAATCAGTTTTTTTAAAAAGAAATACTAAAAATGTGCTATTTATAAATTAAACTAATTTTATTTGTTTTTTTTTAAAAAAAAAAAAAAAAAAACTATTTGGACCCTTATTGTTCACGAACCCTGGGGTGGTGCACTCTTTTTCCCTGTTGTGAGCCGACCCTGTTAATATTATTTGTACTAAATATTTATATATTATCCCATGATATTTCGTTAACTTTATTTGGGAAATTTCAATATTTGGATCCAATGAATAATTCGTACCGGTATCATATGATAACCAGACGATCCACTTGTTCACGTAATAACCAATGAACCAGTAAGTAAACTTGAGCTTAGTAATATAGGGATGAGTAACAAAAAAAATTATTCCAAAATTTATATCATCATTCTACAATTGATGGTGAAACATACATGTACGTTAAAAAATGCAAGAATCTAATCTTGGAGCAGAAAAACTATTTGTATATGAAGTTTCCCTACGTTTGGTATCATTCTAATTGTACCACAATATATATACATGATTCAACTTATTAGTTACAAGAGTTTTATTGATTATAGACTAGGGGTGGAGCCCTCGCGCTTGCGCGGGGTTGTTGACAATTTAAGTGTCAATATTTTAGATGCGGATGGTGTATGTAAGTGTTTATTATGAGTGTTGCCGTCATTATGGGTTTGAGACAAATGTGGTGGGAAGCATGAGTTATGGTTTATCGATAATGAAAACCGCCTATTGTTTGAATAAGTTGCTCCCACTTGGAAATGGTTAATGTATAGTTAGCTGATGGGTTATGATATGGCTTGACTGTTGGCATTTTTTCTCAATCTGTTGTATTGTTTTCACGCAGACCTTTCTGGAAAATTGTAATCGAAAAAGTCATCTTAGTGCAATTAGATGTTCGAGTTTGTTAGTATGAAGCTAAACCAGCGGGAGGGCTGTATTTTTTCATGCAAAACTTTAGCTACAATCATTCTGAAAGAATCATGAACCAGGTGAGTTTGCTAAGTTCCATTTGGTACGATTAAAGACCTTCACAATTTTCATTTTGTATGGTAATACAATGCAGTTTGTTGGGCATCTCTTTTAGGATATTAAGGAGGAAGAAAAACAAAATTCAGTGAAGCACTAAGGATTAAAAAGGATCATCTTATGCGCTCAATTCAACAACGCTATATAGAAAATAATGAGCCGAAACCACTGGTTATATAGGCCGACAACAACAATCTCATAAATACATCTACTAACAATTTAATTGTCCATTATCTATACTATTAAAACATAATCTCTAATAGGATTCTTCCCTTAGTTTTGGAGTTATTTATAAATTCATGCCACTCATATATTTATGGTTAATTAACAATATTAATTATCTTCTTTTTTTTTGTCTGGTTAATTATGCTATTACAAATTATGAGAAACATTACATAGACGATATTACAGCCGACAATTCTACCTGCTTTTTGAGGATTCACGCCTGACTGCATCACCCTGAGTAGCCCTATGAGATCCATTCCTGATGGTATTCCTTGCGCCATGCTGAAGATATCTTGTAAGTAAGTATTTTCTCTAATTTTCTGCATAATTCGCCTTCTCCGGAAATTGAACCAATACCTCTTCCTGTATAAATTGCGTTGTCTGGGGTTTGAACCCCAAACCTGGGTGTAGAAGCCTTTAAACCTTGACCACTAGGCCACGGTGCTTCCACTCAATATTAATTATCTAAAGATATTTATGGATACTATCAGAAATAACCATACATACAATCTGATTTGGGTATTTTGTATCCAAAACCAAATCTATCCATAAATACCTAAAATAAATAATATATTTCATTTATAATTTTAATATTAGGTATTAATATTATTATAAGTATAACAATTATAACACACACATATATATATATATATTTATGTTCGGTTATGTACGAATACCCAATTAATTTCCGGTACGGGTTGGATTCGTATCAATTTTTGAGTTTTGGAAAATGGACTCATTCAGATATTTAGGTCGGATCCTATAAGATTCGATATCCTGATTTTTGGGTCGGTTTCGGATCAGTTTTTTTGAATGTGGATATTATTCTCAAATCCTATATTAGACTATCAAAAATTAAAACACATAATTTATAAATGACAATTTTTAGTAGAATATTTAAAAGAAAATAAATTCTCACCTTTCAAAACGGAGTTCAAAATCTAGTTATTTCTTAAATGATGTAACAGAAATGGTAGTGACGAGGATTTGTCAACGGACCTAACTGATGAACAAAAGAGAACTGAAATTCAAATTAAAATTTTCTCGGGACTTACATTCCTCCTCAAACTATCTTGAAACAGAATATGCACTGAAATTCGTGTCTGTTTTAGAGTTTACGTTCCTTGCTTTTATTACTTTAGTCCCAAGTCTTGAAATTCTTTTAAAATTCAAATAGCTATGCAATCTTTATCGTCTTTTATATTGCTAAATTATACAATTAAAAAGAACAAACTGTAAATCCGCGAGAATATGTTCTAATAACATAATAAAAATAGAATTAATAAGTATGTGGGTTTAAATTGATGTAAACAAAGTCTAAAGGCTAAACGGGAGTAAAACCTTACTTGCAGACCATGAGAGTTGATAACAAATAGTTATTTTCTTTTTGTTAATAGAAATAGAAAAATATAAAACCACCAGAAACAGAGACTGAAGTTACACGACTTGCATCTCACCCTTACACTAAGCATCCTCAAACCTTTATTTTACTTGATGATGATGATTAGCAAATACTCTTGCTGCATTGTTGTTGTTTCCAACTGAAATCACTTGCTTTGCTGTCAATGCTTACCACTGTCTCCGTTTGACAAGGTAGTGGTGTTGAGTCCATTGTGCTTCCTTCACCAACTGTAGCATCAGGGCAACCTGTGGGGTTCTCTGCACCTTTTATGTCTACCTCATGAGAGGTTTCACAGTGACGGTCATTCAGGTAAACAAACCCAACAGCATTCTCGTCATGCCACCCTGCAGATGTGAAAGATGTGAATCTGCATTGTAGTTTTTGTGAGCAATTAGAACATGATATAGTACCATCTGTTATAGTAGTCTCAGTGCCACCAACTTGGGAGTGCAGAGGCACTCCACCGTCCGTGGTGTTATAGTTGCATACTGAGTAGAGTACAACAGTGACATTCGAAACAAAGCTGGGAGCTAATGCAATGTAAAAAAGTAAGAAAACGAACTTGTGGCGGAGAATTCAGCCAGTGTGATGACTCTATTAACTGAACACCTCCATATTTGGAAGAATTTTAGTAGCAACCTATGCCACCTTCACAAGACCTGCGGTGAGTAGTGTGCCACTAAGTCAAGGACGCTATTTAGATCAAAGCTATTCCAAAATCTCCAGTTTGAAGCCTTTTACTCGTTGAACTCTAGCTGGACAGGCTTTCATGGTCAAAGTAGGAGTGTGTTTAGGAGCTTACATTGAGTAATAGCCAACCTGCAGTCAGACATTTGGTTGGTATGTAAGCTGGTGTGATGTTGTTATATATTAAAAATGATAAGGAAAACAAAAGATGAGGACCTCCAACTAATTTAGGATTAATGTGGGTTGCAACTTACTTGTAATGATGACTTTTGGCTCCACACCCGCTATCAATTTTTTTTTTAATGGAGTCGACTTTCCACGTAAACAAACACACTAAGACATACGTTCCAGAGTTGGGAGATGTTTTAAAAAATGCACACAGAATCAAGTAACAAAAATGAACTAAAGGTGACGTACCAGAGGCTGGATGCAAATAAGCTCCAAGAGCTTCACGCAGGAACCAAACCTTGCACGAATTCAACCTAGAACCGGTTCAGATAGAATCGAAAGAAGGCCCAGCAAGAGAACCCGAAGACTACACCACCGAGACCAAACACGAAACCGCAGACACCGAGACCAAACCTTGCAGGAATCTCAAAGTATATATACAACGTCATTTCATATCTCTTTATTTTATCTGTTGTCCATTATAATACATAGCCTTCTTTAAAACCACATCTCGTTTAAAAAAATCAAACATAAACGTATAATGGATTTGATATGAAAAAAAATAAGTAATAGTGCTAAATTAATATGAAACTACTGGCTGCCTCTAATCTGATTTCTTGCCTGAACCCACAGCAGTACCATGACTGCCTGGCAATAACACTACAGTTCCACCCCACCCGTCAACGAACACCGCCTTCATGGCTGACTTTGGTCTCTGTTGGTTTTGGTAGCTCCTTACTTTGTAATCCATCCATCATCATTTTGCTGCTTGTCTTTCTCCTTTTTGATCTTCTGGAACTATATACACAAAATGAACATGGAGCTATTATTTTATAAAACGTCGTATTATAAATTTATAACCAACAACTAAAAAAAATTCGAAGTAATTACCAACTGATAAAACATGAGCTCACATTAGCTTGAACAGATCAGATCAGATCTGCTCATAGATTAAAGCTTTTTTTTATTGAAAAAGAATCATAACAGGTTTTGTCTCCACGGCGGTGATGGTTCTCGGGAAGGGCCGACAGGAGGGCTGTAACCGGAGGTGAATGGTGACCAAAGAGTCGATTACGGCAAGTCAGAGCCACCACCACAAGACATAATCAAAAATAAAGAAAAAAGTAAAGAATAGAATCTTGTTGGGTTTTTAAAAAGTTTGTACCTTCTGATGCTTTTCATCGTCCTGAAGCATATAGTTAATCATCTGCCTCTTCACAGCATTGGAGGAAGACGTTAGCAAAGGATCTTTGTATGCTTGATATATAGATTAACTGAAAGTGATTGATTGTCAAGATTTATCACATTCTCAATCTTCTCCAATTTATAGGTCTAAGGAAGGAAACGGAGAGGTCACATTGTTATTGGGACATTTATTGGTGAGAAATTAAGAGGAATACGTTGAACGTTAGGAGAGGTGAAGAGTTGAGTAAGAAATCTTTGTGTTTGCAGACTGATGTGAGTGGAGACGGCTAGGTTGAAGAGTAGAAAGAACGATCACAAAGAAACCCTAACCTACTCAAAGATAAAACGCAGAATTTGGTTACATAACATAACATTCGTTTTTGGGGCTGATACCAAATTCATAAACCATACAAAATTAATTATCAAACCAAACAACATGAGTTAAAAGACCAAACCAAACCAATATTTCCGTGGGACCCACAAAGTGCTTAGATGGACACCTTTAGAAGTGAGCAAAAACTGCCTCATTATAATGTTGATTTGTGATCCATCATTGATCACTTGAAATCAATAAGCAGTTTATGATATCAATACACGTGACATAATTTCAGAGAAGCCCCAATATCACTTTCATAGTGTATGTGATTCACTTTCATATTCATAAAAGGTTTGTTGATTTTTAAAGAACTAGTTCTGTTTTCATTGGAATTACATTTATTGTTTTGACACAGAATAAGTGTTAACTTCGACTAGATTAATAGTTTGTGGTGTTATTTACACACATATACTATACACAACGAGTCATAGTGAACAATTGTGTCATTACGTATGTTACATTGTTCTGTCATTGGTCCATATCAAATTGGCACAAACATCTAGTTTTTTCTTTTTAAAATTGAAGACTCACCATTCTGTCAAAAAATTTGTCCCGATAGCAACCATAGACACTTACAATTATGTCACAGTTGTTACTAACATCTATTTCGTCATATTTATGGTACTAATTGTGACAAGAAATTATTACGATTTAGATCGTCACAATACTGTTACGAAACAATTACTAATTTATGACATAAACAATTTAGTCATATTAACGTCTCTAATATGTCACAGATTTGTGACAAAAAAATTTGTCTCAAAATTCTATCACAATAGCTTTTTTTTTCTTGTAGTGAGCACATTGCATTAAAGTTAGTATTTGACTATTATCCCTAAATTATTTTCATTTCATAAATTGTCATATATCCAGATAAGTATGTACATAACCAGTTTGCGTGTCTTTTTAGTAGCCAAATATAATTTTGTTAAACCAGATAAGAAATAATACATCCAAATATACTTTTTAATCTGGATTGACTTTGTAATATTCGGTTAAGACTTACTAATACATATTATCCACTCTTCATATAATATCTTAATTCAAATTCATAATTTATAATCCGATATTAATATGCAATCACATTACATGTACATAAACTATTTTCTGGCTATTATCATTATAATCAGGATTATTTATATAATATCAAGTTATAATACATATTTGTCATTATTCAATTAGCTAACATTTTACCAAGCTTCTCTTGTAAGCCAAGGAGGCATTTTCATTTGTTTCATTATTATATTATTTTGCTTACACCTGTCAATTTATCTCCTAATCTTAAACATAGAAGGTTCCCAAGCAGGCTAACTAACATTTTAATTGATATGTTTTTCTTAAACCGAATTTCTCGAGTATCCGCATCGTTTTTAACAGCTTCTTACCAAATGTTTTACCCACAAATTATCTTATTAATTGACACGTGCAGTATTACGGCCACAGGGCTTCTTTGTTTATAGGATAAATATGAAGCTATATTCTCTTTCATCCTTATCAATTTTCAAGTTCCAGTAACAAAACAAAGATCTCACCAATAATATATTAGATCTGACAAATGCCCAGCACATTATTCTTCCTAACCTGACAACTCTACTTTTCTACGAAATCGGTTTACGTGAAGCCCATCTTCAAACAGCTACTCAACTTGGACAAAAAGTTAATATCACCTTGTTTCTATCACCGTTTAGCTAAATACGTAAAGATTGTGCATGATCACCTAATTGCCACTCTATTTATGGTTATTGAGCTAAATAGCTCTAAAATAAATTGGTGAACTAAATGAAAACAAATTTATTAAATGAGGAGTCATATAAATATTAAAGAATTTTTTTATCAGCTACACAAATATTACAAAATATGGTAGAAAACATCTCAAGTATGAGATATGTGAATAACAACTCCACCTTTATGTTAATTCATGTCACGTGTACAAAGTAAAAATTAATATGTTGGGAACTACATAATCAGGTTCCGGACTCCCACAAAGGGGGAGAGAGTCGACTGAACTTCTCAGCCATTGGCAGAAATTCCGCATGCATCCGATCCCTATTTAATTGATTTTAACCAAAATAAATGGGGTCAATCCATAATTTATTAAACTTAACCCCGTTTAAGTAAATCCGACCGACCCAACTCATTAAACCTGATCCACATAAGATTTAACTTATTGGTTTGCCCCAAATCGACATTTCTAGGTTCATAGACCAAATAGATTTGGAAGAAAAGAGAGTAGAATCACACAGAGAAATAGTCGTTTTGAGAGACAGAGAGAGAATCGATTCCTTCGCAAATGAGATAGAGATATGCATTCGATTTTAGGGTTCGTAAGAGGGGAAAATATGAAGTCAATTTTAGGGTACTAAAGAGGGGGAAATGTGAAATCGATTTTATGTGAAATTCGTGGGTTATACTTTGATTTAGGAGGTTTCAATCGAAAAAAGAGGGCCACTCTTACTTGGATTCAGGATGAGGTAAGTTTTCGCGATTATTTTTTGTTTCATGATAATTTTTTCAAAAATATTAAAATTGATTTCCTTGTTTGTTTGTGATTTTACCTTATGAACCCTAACTAATCATTTGGGAAAGGCATTAACAAGAGTTTCCTCATGTAGGTTTAATTAGTTAGGTCGGGTTGGATTTAATTAATTGGGTTTAAGTTACATTTTGATCTGGATGATCTTTGATCGGGCTCTTGAGTCAGAGATTTTTTTTTATCATTTCCCCAACAAAAGGTGCTGAATTGTGGACGTTAAACTCGCAATCATAATTTGAATGTGAATATAGTATTGTTTTAGGAAACTGTGAGAAAAGATTCTTGTGAGACCTGAAGATGTGGTTTTCTGTCTTGAGGTTATGGGTTCACATGCATAGTAAAAAAAGGGGTAATTGGAGATGTTGATTCATGTAGTGTTATGTATCAGCTCACGAAGTACTACAAGAGATAATACATGTGTGTATCATGACGATGGGATGTGTTAGAGTTCATGTATTGTGATGTGTGTGGACTTGTTAAGCTTGAAAAAAGAAAGAAAATATTTGTGTGAAGACAAATGGACGTTTTCTATTAAGAACAATGAAACTTGCTTGAAGTGTAAGTTTTCCATTTAAAAGAAACGAAAGTTGCGTAAGTTGCCTTTGGTTGAACTTGGGGAACAAATTTAGTTTTTGTATACAATGAGGATGTGCCTATACGAAGAAAGTTGTCTATGTGAAAAACAAAAGTAGAAAAGATCGTTTGTTTGTGCTTGTATGATCAAGCCTTTGGTGTCACTGTTCTCTGTTAGGTGCTGACGTAATTGTTGACGTGCTTCTAGAGTATTAGAAGATTGAAGTCTAGATTCACAGGAAGTTTAGCTCAGAGTTAGGTGATCATGATAAGTCAAATTCTAGACTCTAGGATGCTTAAGTTGTCTTTGGTTGAACTTGGGGAGCAAATTTAGTTTTTGTATACAAGGAGGATGTGCCTATATGAAGAAAATTGTCTATGTGAAAAAAGAAAAGTAGAGAGATCTTTTGTTTGTGCTTGTGTGATCAAGCTTTTGGTGTCACTACTCTGTGATACGCTGACGTAATTGTTGACGTATTTCCAGAGTGTTGGAAAATTAAAGTCTAGATTCACAGGAAGTTTAGCTCAGAGTTAGGTGATCATGATAAGTCAAATTCTATACTCTAGGATGAGTTTTAGTTTAGGATTAATTTATTCTAAAGAATTTTTGTAATTGAAAATGATTGTATTTTAGGAGGATTGTGCAGGATTTATGATTTATGCATAATTAAATTGGTGTAATTTACTTTCTTATTCTAGTAAATTAGAAAAGAGAAAATTGTGTCTTATTTATTTTTTACACTTTATTATTTTGACTTCATTGCACTTACAAGATCTATAAGGTAGTTTACTGGAATTGGACTAAAATGTTATTAACGATGATATTGATAATTATTACAATGAATAAAACACAAGATAATATAACTCGAAAAAGAGTATTCTAAGCCAACATGAATGCTGAACGCTAGTTTTTTTTTTCTGACTTCCATCAAACTTTCTTTTTAGTTCTTGATCATTTAGTGGCGAAAAATGGAGCTACGAAAAAGATAAAGGGGTTTTCAAACCAACGTACAAGATGATAATCCAGTTTTTCAAATCGTGACAGATTTGCTAGGAAGGTTGAGAAGGACATTCTTGAAGAATGACTTGGGAAATAAGAAAAGGAAGGGTCTCTATTTAATTGTATAACATGCCAGAAACAGTGTTTTTCTGAAAATTTATCAAATTATTAACGTAATTTACTGTTGTTTTCTCTTTTTCTAGTTCTATGGTGAATACTCTGGCTCATTATTGGATACAAAGGATGATCATCATCAGAAGAAGGGTGTATCGGTTGCCCGAGGAGGGAAAATGTTGCAGAACAGTACCAACATCGTTGGTAGTTGCAGAGCTTTTATCGTCTCTCATGATCTTATGTAATTGTTTCATGAGTCATGACCATATAAACATCACTCTTTTAACAATTCGAAAATCAGGGAATGGAATATTATAAGAGACATGAAATATAATAAGAGAATTTTATTCAGAAATCTCGAAAAAAATAAACTCCTAAAAATCCGAGTTGGTAAAAGAATCAATGGGCTGTGATATAAGATAAAAAGGTGTGTTTATGGTCTCATGCATTTGACAAGAACGTCGACGAATCGCTTGTACATATGTTGCTTCATGTACATCTTCTCAACCTTCTTGCGTCCTTCGATCCCCATTTGTCGCCTTGCATCTTGGTTTCTAAGTAGAAACAAGAGATTGTGGGCCAAATCTTTGTTACCTAATCGTCCCATTGGGTGAAGTAGACCGGTCACGTTATGTTCCACAATCTCTTTTGTTCCTCCTGCATCTGTTCCCACCACTGTAAGTCCATACGCCATTGCTTCTATCGTCACTCTCCCAAATGTTTCACCAACTCCCTGAACAAAAGACATACAAGAGGTGGGCAAAATCAACCTTTTAAGTAAAAATAATAGCCAAACCGAACACGCTTAATCCAAAACCAAACATGAATTTGTCAATAAACCAAAAACAATCTGAAATGAAAACCGATATGCTTAATCCAAACCAAACCGGATTAAACTATTTGGTTTCAAAATCCATCAAATCGATAAAACTAAAACCAGAAAATCTAAAACAAAACCAAATCATAAACCGGATAATGAAATAGAATAAAATTGATATGCTTAATCCAAAACCAAACCGGATTACACTATTTGGTTTCAGTTTCCATCAAATCGATAAAACTAAAACCAGAAAATCTAAACCGGATAATGCAAAAGAATAATGTATTTGAGGTCTGAGGAAGTGAGGAGGATATGTTACCTGAGAGTTTGTGACGTAGACATCTGCTGCAGAGTATAATGAAGCAACACGAGTGGTTGCTGGAGTCCAAATGATTGACTTAGATAGGTTTCCGTTGCTAGATAAGAAGCTTAACATCTCTTTAACGTATTCAACTTTGTTGCTCTTTGAACCCACTGATCCCAAGAGAAGTTTAAGCTCTTGTTTCTGTCTTCCCGCTGCATTATCAAGTGTGAGAGAAGTACTTTGCATCTGTCGAGATGAGCCTCTTAGGCGATGTTTCCTTGAGGGGTTAACCTTCTCTTTCCAAACGGTGCCTTTGTGATTCCTTTGAGCTCCTTGTTCTCTCTCAGCAAGTGCTAAGGAAACAGATTCGAGGAGAAGAAGTTGTCCCTTTCCTGGGTTTATGCTGCTAAGAGACATCACGAGCATATCTGCATCTGTTAAGCCCAACTCCGTTCTGACTGATTCACGTAGTGTTTGTCTCTTCTCCCTCATTTTCTCTGGAGATAGTGTTGGTGTGTTGAGCGAGGAAGGAATCCCAGCAACAAAGGCCAGCTCATCGTTAACAGATAGAGGAACAATCACTGGTTGTGATCTAAGCCTTATATGCTCCTCTTCGCACCATGTTAACCATTGTTTGCTCTGTGATTCCGATAGAAAAATTAGCATCTTCACTCGGTCAAGCACCGGTTTAGCTCGGTCAAAGTATTCTCTTCGGTTCTCCATTATCCACCAAGCTATTTGACTTCCACCAGCTGGATGATGATTCATGTATTGATCTGCAAGAAAATGAATAACAGTTAATAAATATCTGCTTTGCTTTGATTGTTAATTAAAAGGGATGATGAATCCTTATTACCTATCCATGAGGTACAAACTGCTGACCCAGCGATGATCAAATCTGCTTTCATGGCAGTCTTGAAGCTGAGTTCTCCTTTGTCTTCAACCACTTTGATCCTTCTCCTAGTGAGCTCTTGCATCAACCCACCTCTTCTGCTGAGAACAACTGCACTGACTGTTGCACCGCAGCTCAAAAGCTCCGAAGCCAGCTCCATCATCGAAATAGGAGCGCCAGTCATCGAGAGCTCGTGAAAAAGCAAAACGAATCTCCTCGACCAAACAAGGCGTTTAAAGTCTGACTTCCTGTCGCAAGTCCCGGACCGTCTATGCGGGCTCCACTCGAGAACTTTATCCTCTAGTGATCCGAACGGACCAAGAAGGTTGGCGTAAGTAGCATTCGTCATTGGAAGTTGCGGGTCTTGCTCATCCTCCAAAGCCTTACTCTCAACCGCTTTAGACACCTTGTGCTTACTACGTGAAGTCCGGCTAGCTTTTCTCGTCTTCCGCCTGGAACTCAAGCTCCGCCGAGAAGCCACGTCATCTTTCTTGCTCAGACTAACATCCGTCCTCTTCTTATTCACGCCAGCATCATCTTTAGCGGGAGTAACACTCACCAAAGCATCAGAAGTCTCATTAGCAACGGAACCCATCCCTTTGCTCTTATCCACATCCACATGTACAACAACATCCTTTCTCAGCTTGCCTCCAAACCGTAAAAACTCAACTTTGTTTTCGTTATCATGCGCCCACCTAGACTGAACATAGAACCCAAGATACGTCCAAAGAGTAATCAAAAGCAGCCAGTAGACGAGGCGGCTGCTACGAAACCACTGAACCGCACCCCCTCCACCTCTGCCCTCTCTACGAGGAGGAGTCCTACCAGAAGAATGCACTCTAGGTGAACCCCTTGGAGTAGACCTCCCAGAGAGTGAAGACTTAACGCTTATCTGCCTCAGCGGCGACAACCGAACCTCTTCCATACACAAATCCACGAGCCTCTCAACACAGCAACCTGGAAAAAGACATGTTGCAATCAGTATACAATGTAATCTGATAATTATATTATTCAATTGATCATCATATATATATATATACAAGAGTTGGTTGTGATCATGATCATTGTAGATATATACTAAAATACGATTTTAGCAAAGATTGATATGCTATATATAGTAAGTCTAAGATGATCAAACTCTCTGATACTAGAAGAGCTATAGGAAGGTTCTAAAGCAGTATATCTATTGACAATTCAGATCTAAACCACTCCCCTTGACCTGCATTAAGGTGTTTCAAAACCAAATCTGGAGAAAACTCAACACAAATTCTCAGATAATTACGATCGGTCAACTAAACTTACCAGCAGCTGAGTATGGATCCCCGCCGATACGCCAATGTATGAGCTTCCGAAGTTGGAATAGCGAGAAGAAGGCGGCTAATTGACGCCAATTTTGCAGCAATCTGTGATTTATAAACACGAAACCTGAAGTCAATCATCAGAATAATAGTGTGAAGACGAAGTGGAAAGAGACGAGAAACGAGAAGCTTCTTACCTTTTCTAGTAGTCTTCGTCTGATGATAGATGATTTATCGCAGAGAGTGCGGAGGAGTGTCTTCTTCTTCTTATTTGTTTCCTATTTAATTAGAGGATTAGCCACTTGTTTCCTTTTTAATTACTTACCTTTATCTCTTTAATTATCTTTTAATAACCATGGGGATGGGGATTGTGTCTTTTGTTCCTTTCTCCTCGTTTGGTTGGATACTTAAAAATAATTTGTCTTTTGATTAAAAAAGAAAAAAGAATCCCTCTTTTGATAAATTATTATTATTATTTAAATACGACTAATGTAGGTAATTAAATTCTAGGTTTCTTAAAATAACTACACTAATAAATTTCTTTATTTTTTTGAACTGAAGAACTACAATAATAATTACATGTGGTTAGAAACTTCTCCTAAAATTTTCATTACATCCTTTTCAATGAATTTTTAAAATTAACATAATGTAATAAATAGGAAAGGTATTATTGTGAAGAGAAATATATATATATATGTGGGAAATAGGGTTCAATGCTCTCATGAGTTCTTATCATTGATTTCATATGTATATTTTAAATTTTACTGTAATATTAATATTATATTATAAATATTTTAATAAGAGGTTTTATCAATGCTCTCATTAGTTCTTATGCTTTCATATATAATTTTTAAATATATATATAATTCTTAATATGATAAAATATCTTAGAATATCATGAATAATAATTATCAACTTTGATTAGGGTTCTTGGAATTATTTTGGGGTATGAATATTCCAAAAAGGAGTATGAATTGGAAATATATATCAGAATCTAATTTGTTTATGGATTTTTGAAAACTTATTCTATTAGAAATCTGAAAAAACATTATTTGTTTTCGTCTCTATCACCAACCATATCCCAAAAAGGGGTATGAATTTAAGTTACATATCAGGATCTAATTTATTTTTGAAAATTTTTAAAGTTATTTTATTAGTTAGAAATCATATCAGGATCTAATTTATTTCGGAACCAGAAGAATGACTAGCGTTTGCAAACTACTTGACATATATAAAGACCCTTAGTACTGGATTTCAGAGCTCGGAGATCATCTATGTACCAAAAACGCATAACACACAGGCGGACAAACTAGCACGGAGTGCAAGAATTCAACTGTTTTTCGTCGTTCACATGGATGCAGAGCTACCCTTTTGGTTAACAGAGTCTATATAAGTCTGTTTTCTTTTTGTTGATGTCAAAAAAAAAAAAAAATTAGTTAGAAATCTTAAAACATTATGTGTGTTTTCTCTCTACCTCCCATCCTGTTAGAAAAAGGAGTTTGAACTAGACATAATATATCATGATCTAATTTACATATCAGGATCTAATTTATTTTTGAATTTTTTAAAGTTATTTTATTAGAAATATTTAAACATTATTTGTTTTTCTCTCTATCTCCGATCCTCCTGTTAGGAAAAGGAGTATGCATTAGACATCTATATCATGATCTAATTGACATATGAATTATTGAAATCTTAAATTTTATTTGAAATCTGAAGAACATTGTTTATTTTATTGTCTATCTCCAATCTCTCTCTCCTGATATAACCACCACACAAAGTCTGAAACAAAACATGAGCACAAAATACAAAACAAGAACAAACAAGACCTCCAAATTGGCTCTAAACACAACCAAGAATCTCAGCTCCTCCCTAAAGAGAACTAAGAAACTTAACCCATATGATCTGTGCACTCTCCATTGCCTCTCTCGCAAACTCCTCAGCCGCTTGCTCCTCTTTCGCCTTCCTCACAGCTCCATGATACTCCTCGTAAGCCTCTGAAGCATCAACAAGAAGATGAGAGAGACCTTTCACAACCTCCTTAAACTTCACGTCAACAGCTTCTCTCTCTGTTTCAAGCTTCTTCAACAGTTTCTTGATCGCAAAGATTTTAATGTACAACGCGTCTCCTCTCTGAGCAAGCCTTTTAGCCTCCTCGAAGTTAGCGTCCACGAAGGTTTGCTTCTCAGTGGCAGTCTCTTTGAGCATTGTAGCTCGTGCCTTTGCGATGTTGACACGCTCGGAAGCTTCAAGTCCTTCTGTGATGACGTTTCTGTACTTAGCTAACCTAGAAATGTAACTGATGGGAGCTGAGCTAAGCTCTTCGAAAGTTGCAGCCATAACGAGAATCTTATCAAAATCTTGACGTGTCACGAGCTGACGAGCGGTTAAGCCACGAAGCTCTTTCAGTTTAGCCCTAAGGCTCTCTACAGTCTCTGATGTGGCTGCTGATTCACTTGTGGATGAAGTGAGAACATTATGAGATTCCTTTTCTTTCCTGTGACTCTCAACTAGTTGGGTTAAAGACTTAGTGAGACTAGAAGAAGTCTCTGTTCCCTGCATAAGTTAGGGTTTTGAAATTAGGTTGTGATTTTGTTTCTTGCTGCTCAAGAAAAGGTCAGAAAACAAAACCTGGAGTTCAGATTCTTCTGAGAGGATCTCTTCTATGCTATACTGTGTTGATATAGAGATTGAAGCAACTTCGTCTTGCTTTAAACCAGCTTTGTCTTGATTGAAACAGCCACAGACACCTGACTGTCCTAGTCCAAGAAACTCTGGTGTAATGGAACCGCTCTGTTTCATTCCACTCTGAGCTTCTGCAGAACAAGAAGGTGGAATCATACATTTTGAAATTATATTAAATGCTTAGTGTAATCTTCAAGTTACCTTCAAATTCGCGTTCGATCTCTTCCAACATTAACTTTCTCTTAGCAGCTGTAACAAGAATTTATAGATTAGGGTTTGAATGTTTGCATGAGAAGGTTGTAAAAGAGAAGAGAGTTGTACATTGTTCTTCATTGTTTATGGAATCATCAGATTTTATCTGTTGAAGACCTTGAATAGCATCTGCAAGTACAATATTTAACATGTTCAAGATTTTTTCTGAAGCATATGAGCTACAATAAGACAGATAAATAATATGTTATGATACCTTCAAACTCACGTTCCATATCTTCAAGTATACTCTTTCTCTTTGCAGCTGTAATAAAGAGACAGAGAAACATAAGTTTCTTATTATATTAGGAGATAAATAGTTGAAACACACACACAGAAAAAAGTAAGTATTTTACATTGATCATCATCAGTGAACTCATTTAGTTGTTTAAGATCACGTGTAGCAGCTGCAAGTAGACATAGATAGACACATTCTTAAAAATTACATTCACCAAGTTTGGTTCTATTGCATTTTGATAATAATATTACCTTCAAATTCACGTTCAATTTCTTCAAGCATACTTTGTCTCTTTGCAGCTGTAACAAATACATCAAAACTTGTCTGAGATTAACCCTAGAGGGAAAGAAAAGCAGATCAGAAGGGAAGGGTATGTCTACTTTGTTCTGTGTCTTCACTGGAGCTTTCAACTTGAAGTTGCTTAAGGCTATCTGTAGCAGCTGTAAAGAGACAAGACTCTCAGATTACACTCAGAGATGTGATATGAACTAGTTAAGACCAGCAAAAGTAATGTGGAAGATACCTTGGAAATCGCGTTCGATCTCTTCTAATATACTCTGTCTCTTTGCATCTGCTTAACAGCAAGATCAAGATCAAGAAAACCATATACAGCAAAATGGTACAAATAAAGAAGAGGGGATTATATACCTTGTTCTTCTTCAGTTTTGTCCCCGGTTGAATCATTAGCCTTGAGTTGTTCAAGCCCTTTTGTAGCAGCTATGAGAAACACAACACAGAAACATATACTTAAGTAACATAGAAATTTCTTAGTGATAGATAAAACCTGATTAAGACGGTTAGTACCTTCGAATTCGCGTTCTATCTCTTCAAGCATACTTAGTCTCTTTGCAGCTGTAACAAGAAGTAGAAGCAGCTTCAGAGACAATGTATCAGAGTAAACATAAAGAGATCATGAGACTTTACATTGTTCTTCATCATCCTTGCTTCCGGTAGAATCAGAAACTTTTATTTCTTCAATGCCTTCAATAGCGGCTGAAAGTAGAAAAATTTAAATAGAAAATGCATAAGTAAACACTTTTTCATCATTTTACTCACATTTTGTTCATAATGAAACTTAAGAGCAGAAAGTAATGGTGTCTCAATAAACCTTCAAACTCGCGTTCAATCTCTTCAAGCATACTTTTTCTCTTTGCAGCTGTAACAAAGACACAGAACCATTTACAAAATGCTAAAGCAAAGACAAATTTGAGAGGGAAGAGGTTTATTACATTGTTCTTCATTATCTTTGTCCCCAGTGAAGTCATTAACCTTTAGTTGTTCAAGATCCTTTGTAGCGGCTACAAGTAGGAAGTTAAACAGAAGACAAAGCAATCTTTTAGATTAAACATTCCAAAATAGAGGAATTATTCTTAGACAGGTTTCAAAGGGTATGTTAAGAATATACCTTCAAATTCGCGTTCGATCTCATCCAGCAAACTTTGTCTCTTTGCAGCTGTAAAAAGGACACAGATGCTGCTGCATCAATGAAGGATACAACTGAATCAAAAATACAAAGTAAGAGAGGAAGAGTTCTTTACATTGTTCTTCATCATTTCCTTCATCAGTCTTTAGTTGTTTCAAACTAGTTGAAGCAGCTGAAAGTAAGAGAAGCAAAAGAAGACAATTTAATTAGTGAGGTTTGTATAAACTAACTATAACCATACGGATTGAATCTGTGAGATACCTTCAAAATCTCGTTCAATTTCTTCCAACATCTTCTGTCTCTCAGCAGCTGAAACAAGAGGCAGATAACAACCACCTCAGCAAAAGACAGAACTTATGAAGAAAAGTGTAAGAGAGAAAAGCTGTTCGTACATAATTCTTCACTGTCCTTGGCACCATCAGATCCAGCTTGGTTCAGACCATTGAGATGGGCTGCAATTAATCAAGAAACAATCACTTTACTAAACTCCAACTTCTAATTAGTTATGGACTTAACAAAGATTTGACTTTCTATCTTTAGAAGGCATTTTCTTCCTATAACACCATAAACACAATCACTATGAGAAATAGAGAGATTAAGATCTTAACATACCTTCAAATTCAAGTTCTATTTGATTCGAGAGACTCGACCGTTGAACACTTTCATCACTAACAGCTCCAACCTAAACACAAAAGAAGACAAACGGCCCCTTAGTTCTATAATAAACTAACTTTGCAGAAATCTCTTAGGCAGATTCATCATCTAAATCTGAATCCTAACCTGGTTTGAGTTATCAGCTGAATCACTGAAAGTAGTGCCCTCAGATTCATCAGACAGAGACAGAGAAATAGTGTTCTGATCAGTCGCTGTAGTGTTCTTCTGGTTCTCAGTCACTATATCTGAAGCTGTAGACACAAAAAAAAACACAGAAGCTGAAGAAAACAGAACTGAGAAAAGAACAATAAAGAGGCAGAGAGAGAGAGAGAGGGAGATTTTACACTGATCTTTATCTTCCTTGCCTTGAAGAGCATTGACACTATCTGCAATTCAAAAACAAATCAGTCCAAGAAAACAAAAATAGAGGGAGAACCTTAATGATTCTAGGTATTATCTTTACCTTGGTATTCACGTTCAATTAGATCCAAATGACTCAGCCTACTAGCACCACCATCATCCTAAGAACACACCAAATGAATCATTTTTCTTTAGGGTTGAAAGAAGCAGAAAAAAAGGTACATGGTTTGTGTGTTACCTGACAAGAAACGTCATGGAAGCTGGAAAGAACAAGACACAGAGACAAACCCAGAGCAAGAAAATTCATTCTCATGGCGGATACTTTCATTAAAGGTCGCAATCTTTTAGCTTGAAGAAAGCACAGTGGAAACGTTTTTTTAATACAAAACAGTTGTAACTAACTCAAACGTGTGTCATATTTTTTTTTTCTCATGGCTCTCTCTTCTAGAGAACTCATATGGTGTGTGTGGTGTGTAGTAAAACTAAACAGATGCATAAAATAATCCGAACGCACTAGAGCAAAACGTATCTATACACTTACCCTACTATACTAGGATTGAACTTAGAACTTCATTTTTAATATTTACATTTAATTTAATTTGATGTGATGTGATAGTTATAATTACTTTATAAATTTTTCACCTTGTTCGGGTTTTATGTGATGGTTATAACTTTATAGTATTACCTAGCCCTGCGATTCTGAACCGAACCAAACCGAAGATTGTGGATTTCGGGTTAACAACAAACCGATCGACAGATTTTTAAAACATCTTCGGTTATTGCATCGGTTCGGTTCTTTAATTCCAATCGGTTATCCAAATTTTAACATAAGTATATATATCCTTATAACCTAATTATCGGCTAACCTAAACATAATCAGTTAATAATCTCTTTTCTCTTTCTCTCAAACCCGAGCTTCTCTCTTCTTTGTTTCGTCGATTCTGAAATCCGAGTAATCTCGTCTTCTTCGTTTGATTCTGACCATGAGGTAAGCTTATACTTCTGTCTTTGTAGTTCTATGTCAGTTTTCAGGGTTGTTTGTCCATTGCAGTTTAGCATTCGAGTTGGATTTGGGATTTAGAGTTTCTCTAGAAATTGATTTTCGGGTTTAAACATTTTGTGTTTGGGTGTTAACTTGATTATTAGTGTTTTTTGTTGATATTCATATTCTCTCTATTTTCTAATTGGTATTCTTTCATCTTATTATATAGATGTCAGGTTGTAAAGACAATGATAAACTACTTGGAGATGGCATTGAACCACATGCAAATGTAGCTACCGGAAAAAAAAGATCAGCTTCAGAGAGGTCAAATTCTGACCTTCCTCTGGTTCCAAAGAAAAGGCAAGCTCAAAGAGCGGCGGTGTGGCAACACTTCAATCAACATGAAGATAACATGGGCCTCTGCAAAAGTCGCTACTGTGGGCAAGAGATCGGATGCGACACCAAAAAGAGTGGGACTAGCACTATGAAGAATCATATTGCTCGGTTTAAGTTCTTCAAAGCTTTTGAGGAAAGTGGTAGTCAGCATGGTTTAGGAATTGATAGTAGTGGTGTAGTTACTGCGGTTATGTATGATGATGGGTTGTTTAGGAGATCTGTGAATGAGATGATTGTGTTGAATGAGCTGCCATTTTCTTTTGTGGAATCCGAGGGGTTTAGGAAGTTCTGTCATAATGTCTTGCCCATGTATTCAGTTCACTGCAGAAGGACAATAATAGAGGATATATTGGGCATGTTTATGAAGGATAATTCGAGTTTGAAACCGTTGTTTTCTTCTGAGAAGAAGAGAGTCTCCTTAACCACTGACATTTGGACAGCTCCTACAACATCCTACAACTACATGGTAGTCACAGTGCATTGGATTGATAGAAATTGGGATATGTAGAAGAGGATTATCAATTTTAAACTTGTGACACATCACAAAGGAGACACCATTGCTGAGCATCTGAGTCAGTGTCTGGCGGATTGGGAAATTGAAAAGGTGTTCACAGTGACAATGGATAATGTTAAAGGGAATGACAAGGAACTGCGTTTGTTCACTAAAGCTTGTAGACAGCTAAGACCTAATGCTCTAATCAAGGATGGCATTATTACATATGCGTTGTTGTGCACATGTACTGAACTTGATAGTCAGGGATGGTCTAGCTGAGGTGAAAGAAAGTGTAGTAGCTATTAGGAATGATGTCAAGTATGTCAGATCATCTGGTACATGGCTTCAATCATTTCAGTTGAGGGTTCTAACTAGAAAGGTTAGTAGATGAAGCTTGTCTCTAGATTGTATTACACGCTGGAACTCTACATATCGTATGTTGTCGGCTGCATTGAAGTTCAGAGTTGCATTTGAGAAGTTATTGTCTGAAAATATGCTATACAATGATTACTTCAAGGAATCAGAAGAGAATGGACATAAAAGGGTTGGGCCTCCAACTGCTCACAGAAGGGATGAAGTCCATAGGTTCGTTAAGTTTCTTAAACTCTTTTTCGGAAGCACTTTGGCATTTTCAGAATCTAAGACAGTTACCTCGACTAGTTGCTACAATGAGGTTGTGATCATTGAGAGGAACTTGATAGCTTTGAGAAACAGCAGAGATGACCTTCTACGGCTTCAAGCAACAGATATGAGGACCAAGTTTGAAAAGTATTGGGATGGATTAATCAACATGAACCCGCTTGTCATTATTGCAAGCATCTTTGATCCTAGAAACAAGATGCAATTTGCATCTATTTGTTGTGATAAGATTTATGGTAAGGACAGTGTGGAAAGTGCTCATCTCAGAACCTCCATTAGGGCACTGATGAAGCAGTTGTATGAAGAGTATGTTGTGAAGATAGGTCCACTTGTTAGGAAATACGCGGTCAAATTTTGCGGTAAACCAGAATTTATGGGAGCGGGAAAAAACACACACACAAAATTGTTAACGGAGTTCGGCCAATGTTGCATACGACTCCGGACCTGCTACAGATCTTTTATTATCAACCCGGAAAATTTTACAAGCTCTCAACTCACACCCCGATCCCAAATACACCAAAAAATAACTCGTAATTTCTTAAAGAAGATTTTTTGTGAGAAAAAAATATTTTTTTTTCTCCTTCTTCTTCGATCTCTCTTTGTTCTCTCTTTGTGTTTTCTTGTTTTGGGATGCATGAAATGGTTCACCATATCTCTCCTTTCATAAGCATGAAGAAGGTGTTTGGTGAGCTCACAATCTTTGACAAAACCAACGTCAACAATTTCAGCCGCCTAACATCACCGTCCATGCCGTCACCGTCCAACACAAAAACGTGTTCTTTGACTTACAATCTCCCACTTGAAGACTGATTTCAATCTGTCTTCACATCTTGATCAATGTAGCAGGTGTTCCCAGCTTGTTACTCCAACAAACCAACTGAGGTTTCACACAACCTCAGCTTATCATACGACACGATGCCGGATTCTTGCTTCCTGGGATCTTCTCAAGCATCTACATCAAGCTGCCAATAGCAGAAGCATATGGAACTTTATCCATATATTCCATCTTGTCTTCTGTCTTTGGAGACTGTTCTCTGGATAACCAAAAGTGACTTGCCAGGGGAGTACTGATCGGCTTCGCGTCATCCATGTTAAACCTCTTGAGGATCTTTGGAGACTGTTCTCTGGATAACCGAAAGTGACTTGCCAGGGGAGTACTAACTGGCTTCGCGTCATCCATGTTAAACCTCTTGAGGACTTTCTTCACATACTCCTCTTGTGATAACTTAAGACCTTCCTTGCTTCTACTGATTCGCATCCCTAGAATTTGTCTTGCTTCTCCAAGGTCTTTCATCGCAAGCTCTTCTGAGAGTTTCGTCTTCAAGCTATTGATCTCGTGTAATTCTGCTCCTACTATCAGCATGTCATCGACATATAGGAGCAATATCAAGTAGGACTCTTCAAGCGTCTTGAAGTAACAACAGTGGTCAGCTTCACACCTCAAGAAACCAACGCCTTTAATAAAGTTGTCGAACCGTTTATACCACTGTCTTGGAGCTTGTTTTAAGCCATACAAACTCCTTTTCAGCTTGCAAACAAGTCTTTCATTCCCTTTGATCTCAAAGCCTTCGGGTTACTTCATATAAATTTCCTCATCCAAATCACCGTGAAGAAATGCCGTCTTTACATCCATTTGTTGAAGATGCAGATCTTCTTGTGCTACCAGCCCAAGAACTGTTATGATGGTCACCATCTTGACTACATGAGAGAAGATTTCAGCGTAGTCAACACCTTTTTTTTGTTGGAATCCCTTCACAACAAGCCTCGCTTTATAGCGCTTACTTCCATCAGGTTCTTCTTTTATTCGGTAGATCCACTTGTTATGCAATGCCTTTTTCTCCTTAGGAAAATCTGCTAACTCCAACGTGTGATTGGATAACAACGAGTCCATCTCGTCGTTCATTGCAAGCTCCCACTTGATCGACTCATCAACTTGCATAGCTTCCTCATAACATTCAGGCTCGCCTCTGTCTGTGAGCAGAATGTAGTTGAGTGATGGAGAAAATCTTACAGGCTTTCTGATGATTCTGCTTGACTGTCGTAACTCTGTGACTGGTGTATATGGGACCACTTCAGAATCATCACTTTCTTCAGCTTCATCACTCTCGTCTTGAGAGATTTCTCCTTCTGCTATTGCGGTATCCTATGGAAACTCCGGTGTCAGGATATCTTCTAAGTCAACAACTCCAGGCTCTTTCCTCTCTGAGCCTTCTCTTAGCTTATCCTTGTACAAAGCTTCTTTGTTGAACACAACATTCTTGCTGCGGATGATCTTCCGATTTTCGTCATCCCAAAACCGGTAACCAAACTCCGCGTTACCATA
>NC_027753.1:9743945-9745884 GCF_000695525.1 Brassica oleracea var. oleracea
GGTACAGACGGTCCTCTGTTTATTAAGAAGGCTGCGATATTGATTGCATCTGCCCAATACGTCTTTGGCAATCCACAATGCAATGTCATGCTCCTTGCACGCTCATTCAAGGTTCGGTTCATCCTTTCCGCTATTCCATTCTGTTGAGGCGTTCCAGGAATAGTCTTCTCCATCTTGATCCCATTATCAGCGCAATATCTCTTGAACTCATCGCTGATGTACTCTCCACCATTATCAGACCTTAGACACTTCAACTTGAGATTCGTCTCAATCTCAACTGTGGCTTTCCATATTTGGAAAACCAAAAACACTTCATGCTTGTTCTTCATGAAGTAAACCCACACTTTTCTTGTGGAGTCGTCGATAAAGGTCACATAGTAGTATGAACCTCTCAGCGATGCGACAGGAGCGGGTCCCCACACGTTAAAGTGCACCAGCTCTAATTTCTCAGATTTTGGTTCTCTTCCTCCTTTAGAGAAACTAACTCGTTTCTGTTTCCCAAGGATGCAGCTTTCACACATCTGATGATCCACCGTCTTCAGATCCGGAAGAGCGCCATTTTCCACCATGAGTTTCATCCCTTTCTCACTCATGTGTCCCAACCTACAATGCCACAACTTGGTCTGTTTGGCATTCTCGACAACAGCAACAATGTCTTGATAACTCGTCGTCATATAAAGAGTGCCTCTTTTATGACCTCTAGCCACCACCATGGAACCTTTCTTGACTCTCCAGGCTCCACCACCAAAATTAACATCGTGCTCCGTATCATCAAGTTGACCTACTGAGATCAACTTTGGCACATGTCTAACCTTTGTAATCTTCCACACACGCCCGTCTGACATCTTCAGGTTGATATCTCCAATACCAACTATGTCCAAAGGTAATCCATCAGCAAGATATACCTTTCCGTAATTTCCCGCAACATAATTTTCCATGATGTTATGGTGCGGTGTGGTGTGGAACGACGCTCCTGAGTCAAGCACCCATGAATCAACTGGGCTATCGACATAGGAGATTGACGCTTTGGTGGTGTTTGCAATTGGATCACGAGCTTTAGTTTTCCTCGGGGAATCAACAGACACTACCAATGCATCAGTGATTTCACGTGTCACTGCATTGGCTCCGCCACTAGTGTTGTCTTCCTTCTTCGGTGGTGCTCGGCAATTCTTCTAAATGTGACATGTCTTTCCACAATTTCAGCACTCTGCAGGTTGTCTGAATTTGGACTGACCCCGTCCATTCCTTGACTTCGATCTGCCATTACTTCAGTTATTTCTATATGGGTTTCTCCCTCTGTTTTCCACGTTGAAAGCAGAGCTCGTTGATGCCTCCCCAGAGTCTATCCTTTGAACTTCCTCATCAAGGATACTATCTCTAATATCATTGAATTTGAGCTTTTGAGTACCCACAAAATTACTAACCGTTGCCCTCATCGGCTCCCAACTATTTGGCAGAGATGCCAACATAATCAGTGCTCACACTTCATCGTCAAACTCGATTTTAACTGATGACAGTTGGTTGACAATCGTGTTGAACTCGTTCACATGTGCAGCAACCAGACCACCTTCTTCCATCTTCAAATGAAAGAGTTTCTTCATGAGAAACACCTTATTGTTTTCCGAAGGTTTCTCATACATATTCGAGAGAACTTTCATGAGTCATTCTGTGGTCTTCTCCTTCGCAACGTTGTGAGCAACGTTTTTTGACAGTGTTAACCTTATAATCCCCAGAACTTGTCTGTCAGGGAGCTCCCACTCATCCTGATCCATCTTCTCAGGCTTCTTGCTCAGCGGTTGATGAAGCTTCTTTCTGGAACCACCGTGTATTAGAACACCTTCGTCGACAAACCGATGTTACCGAAAAAATTCACTATTCACGAATTACTGTTCACGTGAATGGTAATTCCACAAAAAATTTGACCGATCACCGTAACTCA
>NC_027753.1:9745964-9752430 GCF_000695525.1 Brassica oleracea var. oleracea
CACACACACAAAATTGTTAACGGAGTTCGGCCAATATTGCCTACGTCTCCGGACCTGTTACAGATCTTTTATTATCAACCCGGGAAATTTTACAAGCTCTCAACTCACACCCCGATCCAAAATACACTAAAAAATTACTCGTAATTTCTTAAAGAAGATTTTTTGTGAGAAAAAAATATTTTTTTCTCCTTCTTCTTCGATCTCTCTTTGTTCTCTCTTTGTGTTTTCTTGTTTTGGGATGCATGAAATGGTTCACGATAGCTCTCCTTTTATAAGCATGAAGAAGGTGTTTGGTGAGCTCACAATCTTTGACAAAACCAACGTCAACAATTTCAGCCGCCTAACATCACCGTCCATGCCGTCACCGTCCACCACAAAAACGTGTTCTTTGACTTACACCACTATCTCAAGGTGATAATGGTGGAATCATGAGTGAGAATAAGGAAACATTTGGATGCTTGTTTGAGATGTCTGACGCGATGAGGAGTATGAAGGGAGTGATTCTTTGTATTCTGAGATGGTTTCAGAGGCTGCGAATGAAGAGGCTAGTAGTGAGCTTGACATATATACTTGATGGAAAGGCCTGTTCCAAGAAGCTCTAACAATATGAGATTTGACTACAATGTTCTATCATGGTGGAAGCGTAGTTTTGTGAAGTTTCCAATATTATCAGAACTAGCCAGGGATGTGTTTGCTATTCAAGTCTCTTATGTTGCTTCAGAGTCGGCTTTCAGTACAAGTGGTCGGACTTTGGATCCTTTTCGTAGTTGCCTGACACCGTATATGATTGAAGCACTCGTGTGTACACAACAGTGGCATTGGAATACCACCAGTGCCGAAAAGCTTGCAAGCTTGACATAGATGTTTGAAGAACTTGATTTCCATGAGTCTTTAGGTAACCGTTTGGGCATTTCACTCTTCCTTTCATATTTCTCATGTTTTTAATTCTGCATTTGACTGTCTTTCCCTATATGTGGAGACTTTAACAATACCAGGTTCAGGAGGAGATTAGAACATTTAGAGGTAAATTATCTCAGTTTGCTGTTTTGGTGTCTTTTGTGTGTTTTGTGTCTGTTTTTAGACAATTTTTGTGCTTTGTATAAATTTCAGGTTCAAATTCAAGAGACTGATGATGTGTTTTGTTTTTGGTCCCTCATTTTATTTTTTGGACATTCTCGATCTTTTTATGGATTATTTCTCAATGAATCTATGTCTCTTTAAATGTCTATTCATTGGAAAGAGTTGTAGATTCAGGATGATCGATCTTTTGTTGATGATGATTGAGGAATGATGAATGTTGTTTGTTTATTTTGCTACTTCTACTGTCATTGTATTAGTTTTTTCAGATGTTTCAGGTCATAACCAAAAATCAGAAAGATCCAAAAGTAACCGAATAACCGATAATATCCAAAAATAACCGAAAAAATTCGGATATTGGTTAAAAAAACAAAATCGGGTATTTCCGGTTTAAAACTTGAAAACTGATTATAACTGGTTAGTTTCGAGAAAATATCCAAATTCCGAACTATCCGACTAACCGAAGTATCAGACCTGAACCGAACCAACTATCTGAACTCTCAGGACTAATATTACCTACTGTGTCCTCGAATTCAAGAACAACTAATACCGGTAGAGGATCGTTTCAACGTGGAAAATGTGATGTGATACATATCTGTGTGTGTATGCATTACTAATTTTACTGGTATACTCTTTGAAAATGAATGAGACAACGTGTACGTGAGTTCATCACCTCACTCATAATTCAACTTAGGTTTTTTTAAAACCAAATTGGGTTTTACTTTTAGTCTCGACATCATTAGAATGAATTAAATTTTATGTGATGTCCATACTAGGATCTAGAAACTATTGGTAGATTAAATTCTTAGAGGTGTCTAGAATTTATTGATTAATACTTATCGGTTTTATAATCTAAATATTTCAAAAATTAATATATAATATATAGTTATATATTTTCTCGAAAAATATATAACTAATATAAATTTTATATTTGAAATTTAGTGTTAGTAAAGTATTAATTAATTACAATTTCATTCATCATACATAAATTTCCAAATATTATAGATATATGTTGGTTATAAATAAACAAAATATTATTTGACGCATTTTAAACAAGTTTTTATATATTAATAAGTATATATCTTAACTTTAAAAGTTAACCAATGTTTAAAAAAAATAGATGCCCCTAAGTTTTAACTCCTTTCCTCCTAAGTAATGGTTTTACAAGTTAAAGGAAATATACTATATGAAGATAAGAAATTGTTGAAGTGAATTTTATTTCAAAGTAACTAGGTTGAAATACGATAAGATATGTTTTTTTATCGTGATTTTGTTTTGTCAACTTTATCGTGATTTAACCATTAGAGAATGTGTGGTTTGTTTTTATGTCTTTTATATTTTTAGATATTTTATTATTTAATTAACGATCTTATGGTTTAGAGTTTTTTTCATATCATTACTGTAATACTAAAATGAATACTCGTTGACAAAAAAAAATAAGCACATGTTTTTATAACATGTGTTATAGTGTATTTTAGAGGTATTAGAACATATGTTACAATACTTTTTAAAATAGTGTAGTATTTTTATAATATCCCCTATATATTAAAAAAAAAATTATTTATAATAAATATGTTCACCCACTAATTGACACTTGACAACCTCAAGATTATTTAAAAATTAGAATGCTGACAATTAGAATGCTGACGTATCAGTTTCACAATCATTTAAAAATTAATGTGTTCACACTAATTTTCTTTAATTCATGCATTTTTAACCTTTGTATTAGTGAATTGAAATTATCTTTGTGCAACTATTGAATAATATTATTGTTGAAAGAAATAAATTACAAAATCATTAAAATTTGCATCAACTAAAATGTTGGAATGTGAATGTTTTTATAAATTGAAAACTTTGCACCTTTCCGAACTTGGACATTGTTGAGGCTTCTGTACACGAAAACAACAAATAGTTGTGAGTGGTTATGAATTAAAGAAACTGAAGTGAAAAACACCACACAAAAATTCATATTTTTAGTTTAGCCAAGTATTGTTTTTCTTTACAGAGTTTTCATATCAGACCAAGAATTGGAAACATAGTCAAATTGCTAGAAAAAAAATCAGAAATCAGAAAAGCTTTAGAAGAAAAACAAATTCGCAAAAATCGATTGAAAAACAGAATTCAGATGCCGAGTGAATAGATCACATGATATTTGATGCAACCGTAACCCCCTTTCACTAGATTGTACCATTTTTTATTATATTTACAAAGATTTTTTTATAAAAAAAGTACTATCGGATATAGACTACATCAATTTTCCAACGTGTCCAACAATATTGACACGACGTACAACCATTTCTATTAGCATTCTTAAAGTATGTTCCAATAATTATGTATGTAAAATAAATCCAAAATATTGTTTTACATTTTTTTATTTTTTGCTTTATATTAGTAGAAGAAAGTATGTCTAGGTAAAATATATGGATCCGAATAACCAAATCGAACTTGATTTGAAAGTAATACTAAACACAAAGTAAAACTGATTAAATACTCAGCTGGATATAAAATTTTAATATCCGAATAACGAGACCCAAATCCAATCCAAACTGATATATTTTGGATACTGAAAATATCTAAATCAAAATTATATACTTAAATATATTAATTATTTTTAATTTTATATCTATTAGATATTCAAAAATATGAAACTATCAAAATATTATCAAAGTAGTCACAAATTAATATCTAAAAATAACAAAAAGAAAATTCAAAATACTGAAAATATCTATTAATTTGTTCTCTATTAAATATTTAAATTGAACTAATTTTTATATAAATTTAAATATTTAGTCTTACATTATTTAAAATTTTATGTTTTATATTATTTTCGGATTTTGAGGACTAAAGTATATTTGGATTTTTCTTAAAAAAATTATATATTTAAAATGGGTAGCCAAACTCGAATCCGAACTGAATCTGCATGGTTCTAACCATATCTTATATATTAAAACAGAAGTCACGACCTTAATTCATGTGTGATTTTTTAAAAAATGGACCTAATAGACATATTCCTAGAAAGTCATGTTACATTTAATCTCTAATCTTTTCATTTAAATGTTAGGCATACCAGAAACTTTTATTGGGCTATCAATAATTGGATTTAAACAATAGATAATCCATTGGATTTATAGATAGTATAAATTAAATAGATATAATTTAAATATTTGTCGATGTTAACTTTTAAAATATAAAGATTTTTTTCAATTAACAAAAATCATATTATCTAACAATGATTAATCTTTACTAACTTAAAGCAATGAAAACAAATTTTAAACTATATAGTTTATTTTAAAAATTAAAAAAAAAAACTAAATGTTTAATTATTTACTCGATAATTTAAATCTATGAAGCGAAAAATTAATTTTTAAAAAACTTTCTAAATTTGTGAAATGTTACATTATCTTTGAATATGACAATAAAACAATATTTTACTGATTTTTATATATATAGTTACGATTTTAATAATGAGATAATAATCCGAAAATATATATATAGAAGAAGATACAAATACATGTGAAAGTTTGAAACAATCTATTCAATGAAAAAATATACCGTAAACTTATTATGTTTTAAAAATTGATAGACACATATATATTATATTACATACCAATTTAGAATTGAAAATAAAGTATTTATATAAATATAAATGAAAAAAATCCGCGCGGATGCGCGGATCAAGATCTAGTTCAAACTAAAATTTGTAAATATCTGAATCATATTTAAATTTCTAACTCTAAAAATATGAAATCCGAATAAATCAACTGAATCCAAACGGATATCTAAATGCCAATCTCTAAAAAAAAGCTATACGATAAATCTTTTAGTACAACTTAAAATAAATAATCTAATCAACTAGTTCACTCCGCGAATGGTGCGGATCACTACCTAGTTTTATAAGTAATTTTTATTCTCTGCAGCTCTGGTGTTGTATGTTAAGGTTAGATTGAAACCTCAAAAATGTTGTAGGTTATTTACAGAGGTCACACTAATAACTCTTGTATCTTACAAGGATTGACAAGTTTCTATTGCACTTTTGAATCATTCTTAGTTGTTTGTTTATGGCATTAATCCAGTCTCAACAACATCAAGGATCTACTGTTTGAGGAATTGGTTCACCATTTATTTCTCAAAACAACTTGATTCAGTGTTACAAAAAAAAAACAACTTGATTCAGATTAATGGGATTCATACTTGCTTTGAGATTCCAAAGGTCTGTGACGTGGGCATGGGCATAAAAGGCGTAATCTACTTGTGTAGTGTAGTTCTCAGAGAAACTCTGGCAGCGTACAAAAGAGAGATGAAAACAAAGCGGTTCACTCCGGTTTAATAGAAGGAAAGTTGTTAATTCTCAGTGAACTTCTGAGTGATGGATGCACTTGGCTTTGGGAGACTCCACCAGCTGCCAAAAAAGAATATTCAGGTAATTCACTCCAGCCACAACTATCTATAAGACTAAAACTGAATTTTCTAAATATCAAGGACAAAGAGATAAATTTGGATCTTTGGTGATGATGCAGGTGGTTAAAAAGCTTATAGCTTCATATATATGTTTTAATAATGGACACCATAGACAACCAAAGTAATTAAAACGGCTTTGCACGTAGTGCAACGTTGATCTCGTGGAAACTCTGATCTTCGTCGGAATAAGTTCATTCCTATTGCTTTCAGTTCTTTAGTTTCAAGCATTAGAAAGCTGATAACTTTTTAGTTCTATCGACCTATTATAAGTATAGGTGCCATCGAAGAGGTACTCACCTTGTTGGCTAAACCACATACTTAAATAAATGCTAGGGATGAGTCGACTTTGTATTTTTAATATGAACTAAGTATATTTTTTTAATATGAGTTACAAGTTCATTATTATAGCTTCTCTTTAGTTTTGAAAATCATCTACATTTGTTATAAAATTTATCAATTTGTATAAGCTTTACTTAAATCTTTTAGTACAAAAATTGGCCTTGGGCCTCTACTGGCATTAGATCATCTAAATTGTAATCTGTTGCAAATTTTGTTGAACTTTCGTTGCTAATTAGAAACAAATAGTTTTATTAGTATAGCGTTGGCAATTTACAATGACTTAGCAACATTGTTATTGTATAACGAATTTACAATGATTTATTCTTCCTCGTCATTTTATTGTAATCTCTATAATATTATTTGAAATATCATTTTGTTATGTGCTCACGTTAACTCTTACTACTGTTATTTACAGAGGTATTTTTAATGAATTAACAACAATAAATTTAAGGGCTTTTTGCAAAAGTGACTCAAAACTTGGAGTCAAACAGAAAACTAACCTTTTCTTTTGACTCCTTTTTTTTTTGAGATTTTAACCCCACACCTGCACTTTATCTACGAAAATGCCATTAACATTTTTTTTTTTTTTTTT
>NC_027753.1:9757317-9780627 GCF_000695525.1 Brassica oleracea var. oleracea
ACTCACTACTTTCACTCATCTATGCTGAAAACAATTGAAATTTGTTATATCTTAATTTATACCTCCTAAGACATATGTTAATTACATAATTCCCATTTTTCACTTATCAAAATATTTTTTACAAAATTTTTAAATTATGTTTAAGACTAACTGTCCAGACGACTTTCAGTTAAGTCGTCTGGACGACTTATTTTCAAGTCGTCTAAACAGACGACTTGCGAGGGGTAGAAACGTAAAAAGAATTCCGTTTTTTTGTTTGGTCACAAGGGGATAGTTGTAATTTCAATAGCCTTTTAGGTTACTTTTGCCTTTGACCCAAGTTGGGGTATTGTTTTGGGTTTGACTCCAAGTTTTGAGTCACACTTGGCAATTCTCCCTAAATTTAAATACTATTTTAATTTTTTATTTATTTTCCTTTTACTTTTTCCAAATAACATATATAATAATAAAGAAAAAATTTATTAATCTTAAACGAAAATATATGTATATATAATATGATTTTATCAAAAAGGAAAGTTCACAAAATAGTAATATTCCGTTTGAAACATATTATTACATAACTAAAATATACTTTCAAAGTAATAAAAATACTTTCTTTATATCTATATTTTTTCCTAGATGAAAAATATTTTTTTTCATATAATGTGATTTCATATAAAAAAAGTTCACAAAGATAATCCTGATATTAAAAAAATATTATTCCTTTAAAACATACTTTATACAATATACAATAAATATATTTTCAAAGTAATAGAAATATTTTCTTTATATCTATCTATTTTCTTAGACAATTACATAAAATAGTTAAATAGCATAAACTTATATATGTTTAATTGACTAAAAATAGTTTATAATAATTATTATTGAATGTTTTTTCATAATCTTTAGCTTACTATAGTATCTTACAATTACAGCAAAAAACACCTATAAATTATATTTTACTTATATAATACGATTTCACAAAAAAAAATCACAATTTTAGTGCTGATTTTTAAGAGGTATTAAAAATATAACCTAAAAATATTTTTCTATGATAAGAATATTTTGATCAAATAATTACAAAATCTTTTTAAACAGCATATAATTAAATGAGGTATATATATTATACTTTATCATTGTTAAAAAATATTTTTTTCTTAATATTTAGTTTTTTTTTAGTTTTATGTTTTATTTATGTTTGTGGAATTTAATGTACCCATAATCAAAATACCCAAGGAAATCTGAATTCTAATTTTTAAGATGATTTAAAATAATTTTTAGTTTACCATCTCTGTAAATCTAAGGAATACAATTATTTAATAGTTACAAAATATTGTTGACAAAAAAAGTTACAAAATATTTTAATTATTGTAAATATTTGTATTCTTTCATTAGCTTACAAAATTTTATCAGTTATATTTATGTTTGTAATTTTCTATTGATCATCTCTTTATTTCTAATATATTTTAATAATCAACATATAATTTTTATAAATATTATGAAAATACTTGCACATTTAATCGAGAAATAAAACTAATTTGATTTGACTTAATAAGAATAAAAAAATTATACTTGAGTTTGAATTTGAAAGAATATATGTAACTCAATATACTCACAACATGAGTTACTCGACTAATTCAACTTATATCCATAATCAAAGATCTAACTAAAATAAAAAATATATAATTTGATAATAAGAATCTATTTATTTTTCTACATATAAATTACAGGATGACTCAAAAAATAGTAATAAATAAAAATAAAATATTAACTAATTGTTACAATATAGTTTTTATATGTATATGCATAAGACTTCAAAATATTACTGTTATATTCATTAATATAATTTTGAAAATATGAATTTAATCAAAATTAAATATATTTAAAATATATTAGATTTGAATTCAGAAAAATAGATGCAATTCAATATACTCAATTGATAAACAAATTGATTGTTTACCCAAAAATAACCAAACTGACTAGATATAATACATCCAAAATCATATGTCTAATTAAAATAATATAATATTATTAATATTAATTATACATATAAATTATAAATTGATTTAAAACCAAAAGTAAACATCAATTAAGTATAATATATTATTTTTATAAAAATTTATATCCGTGCTCAAATCACCTAGTTTGATGGTAAATAACAAAAAATAATTTTCATTGGTAATTTCTGTTGAAAATTGATTACTTTTCTTGTAGTGATAAGCATAGTAAAATTCACCACCGTTCGTAAAACCATTTTGTTGTGATTTTTTACAAAATATATATTATAAAATCTTACCGATGATAAACATTATACAGTCTTAATCTGAACTATATCGTTCATAAAACCATTTTGCAGTTTTGTCGGATCAAGTGGATTCGGAATCATGTTCTATTAAATCATATTTTTATAAGGGAGATTTGCCAAAAAAGAATTATAAGACTCACCTATTGTCCCCTAAGAATTATTTGGGAGTTCTTGTCCACTTAGAATGAATATTAACGTTAACCTCATTCTAACCCTCTAGTTATATAATTATAAATTTTCTAAAAACAAACTACTTAAAAACCATTTTTTTATTATTAAGTTTACTAAAAAGGAATTACAGAAACAATGTTCGTCGTTCCTCCTCTCTAGTAGCCGGCTTACTTCTGACTCAATGCATTCTTCCTAGCGTTTTTCAGGTCAATCTAAACATTTTTAATTTCGAGGCAATATGATTGTAGTTTCATGTAAGACATCTTTCTGATTTGGATATTGCAATCTCACATTCACTTGTTATTCATGTTGGTTCTTGACATTGCACTGCATATTTTGTGTTAAAAAATTCATGTTTGTCTGTTAAATGCCAAGGCTAGTGCTTTGTCCACTGGTATTTGTGTTAATTCTTGAATGAGATTATTACCTTTTTTTTTTAATTCGGATTAGTGATTGTTGGAGAATCAACTTTAGTGTTCGTAGATGAAATCTGGGTTGATGTTTATTATTCAAGGACAATAGAATACTTTGAATAATATGCTTCTGTTTTTGCGCTATATACTTTGGATAAACATTGACAAAGAACAGAGTATGTTCTTCTGAGGAGCTTGTATCAGTTTAAAATGAGTGAACCGAACTGTTACAAGGCAGAAGATAATTGTATAAATAATAATGGTCACACATTGCTTTTCATCTTTCTCCATTCCTTGTAAACATTTGTCTAATAGTTTTTTCTCGCCTAACCACGTAAGGACAATACTGATTTGACAGGTTATGCATCATGAAATCGAACAAAATAGCTCATGTATGGCCATCAACAGCTTAGGAATTTTTTGGAACTGCAAGGTCTGCAATTTGGGATCACCGATGGGTTTGCAGGGATCCCATGACCCGATGAGGTGGTGATGTAACCCGGATCAGCAGCAGAAACAAAGCATATGACGGTTTGGCTTATGGGTATGTGTGTGTGGAGGATTTGGGCTTATTATTATGATTTTGGCTTGTGTTTTGATCAGGAAAAAGGCCCAGGAAGTTATACATCAAAGTAAGCCCAATTTTATGAAGTTAAAAGCCCAAGAAAGTTCAAAAACAAGTGGCTTATTTGCTGTCCAAGAAAAATGACGAAAATCAGATATTGGATTGCATGTGAAGCTTCTCTCTCTTGCATGCAAAGAAGCATTTAAAGTCTTTTATGTTTCCTAAGTATTTATACCCTTCCCCATGTTGTTCATGCAAGTGTTTTTTTATTTTCCCTAGTATTATTTCTACATTTTCCTATGCTGGTCATGCATAGCTTGTTGTTTTCTATTTAAACTCTTGTATGTTTCATTTCAAATCATTCAACCCTTTTTAATAAAATCTACTTTTAAATTTGTTGAATCCTTTGTTCTTTGGAACATCGTAATGCTAGGAGAGTGATCTCCGTAAGCACGGTCTTGTTCACTAGTGGGGCTGCCTCTCACGGACTAAGACTAACGAAGCAAGTATTTGGCCTTCCGCAGCCTTATACTGAAGAATCATCGATCCACCATTCCTTTGATCGTTCTTTTGGATCAAAGCTTATCCATTTCACCAACCTTCGAATGCATTCCTTGGGAGATTTTCATCAGGTGGCCTCCATATAAGAGAATGTGAAGCATCTCGTTTTTTCTTGGAAAACAAGACACGTGAGGAGTAGAAACATGATTTTTTATCCTGTGTTGGTCCACTCGGGTTTAGTCTTGGTAACGTTGACGAGCTGGTCACAAACAAGTCTATATCACACATGTATTGCTTTGGCTTAACTAGATATGTAAATACAAAAAAAAGTTAGTCTTTTCTAGAGTCGAACTTAGGATATGGACATTAGAACTTTTCTCTTTTAACATTAGACCATGATGATTTATCAATATTTTTTGCAAATCATTCATTAATATAGACATTGTGGAAGAAGAAGGATTTGGTCAATCTTTTGCAAAAATAAGAAAAGGAAAGTAATTGTTGTGTATCAAGAGAAAGAGAAAATTGGTTGTTCTTATTATTCCATAGATAATAGTACATATATATACGGATACAAAGCTAGGGTTCTAGAACCCTAGACCATAGGCTTAATGGGCCTAATGGACATCCACATAATGGGTTCATAACACTCCTCCTTGGATGTCCATTGTACAAAATAAGTCCTAAAGCGCGTATGATGCTGCCTCGTTAAAAACCTTACCAGGAAAACTCAGTGGAAAAAACCATGGTTAAGGGAAAAGGAGTTAAGCGCGCATCTACTCCCCCTGATGAGAACATAACTTGAGATATCTGATAGGAGACGATCCAGTGTGATGAATTAACACCTTCGTCTTGAGCTTGGACTGTTCAATTCTGTTGGCAGATTTGACACTCCTCGCTAAAACTTGAATATCTTGATGTTTGTAGGATAAAATGACTTCAAACCACTTGGAAATCGAAGCTAACATCCATTTCTAACTTTAGTCGCCGGTCTAGCTCTGGTAAGATGGAAATAAGGAGCGATATTTGGAATACCAGTCGAAATTACGCATTCTAAGACAGCTTGTACATGTCCCACGAAAACAACTATATCTCGAGTTCTATCATGGAGAATGACTTGATTCAAATTGGAGATGAAATTAGACTCAAAGATCTTTCTCTGAACACTAATTTCATATTTTAATTCCATCTATAGGGTCTCCTTTGATTGGAACACTTTCGATCTTTGATTATGTTACACGAATGGAATGCGTTCATCTCTTATTTTTCTTCAAGTATGATTGACCTTGATAATTCTCTTCTCCTTCTATTAGTCTCCAAAATACATTAGAAGATTGATATATATTTATCACTTAAGTTATAACATTTCTCTCAATGTATCTATCATTTGCGTGTTCTTTGTTGTCTCGTTAAAACCTTGACATGGAAAACCCAATGGGACAAAACCATGATAAGGAAAAAGAGTACAACCACGCACATCATCATATTCTCCCCCTGGAAGCATCATATTCGGGAGATGTATTCTCATCATATATATCATCTTTTTAGGAGTGGATATAAACATATTCTCATTGAATAAACTCGTTCGATTTTCAGATAATCTCTTAGACCATTAGGCTTGTAGTCCATAGCCTCTCTTTCATACAAAATGTCATATTTTGGTCTATTTGGAATCCATGCACAAATTTCCTTTTATAGATAATTTTCTAAACATTCACATTATGCATAATTATACATACGAGTTATTCTTTTGCTTCTTGTGAAAGTTACAAGTATGACTATCCTTCTTCTCATATGAAATCACATCTTTCAATCATGAAAAAGATCAGTAAATTTTCAATATCATGGTACTTCATGACCAATACTTTTTCTTTCTTTTATATGCTCAATATACTCGCGCGGTAATGTTCTCGAGAACTAGCATTTACTGCTTCTAACAGTCCAAATCCTTATGGGGTTTACTGCTTCTTGCAGTTTATACATTTTGGATCATTGTTATAATTGTCATTTCCAGTGGCTTTCAATTCTTACCAGATTAAAGAAACTAGGAAGTTGATGCTTCCACCACATGATGATGTGTTTCTTATAACTATTTCGGGTCTTTGTGAGAACTCTTGTGCAACTACTCTTTTCCATCTCACAACTTTTCATCATCTCATTCATTCTTTCACATAAAGACATATTTGTGCGCCACTGGTTTTGCACCATTAGGTGTACGGACTATCGGTCTGAACACTCTTCTCTTCCAAGAGTTTTAATCCTTCATGTATTGCTTATTTCCATTTTGGCCTATCATTCTCTTTGTGTACACTTTTCAATAGATGGTTCATGATCCTCATTTTCATCAACTGCTACATTGCATGCATAAGTATTCACGACGTCGATTTGATATCGGTTCATATTGTTTCAGACATGACATAGCTATTTGAGATTTTTTTATTCTCAGGTACCTGAATTCTTTCTTGTCATGTTTTCTTTCTCTTTTCGAGATCCTTAATATTTTATTTCTCGATTCTGCCATTCTCATTCATGCCCCTTTTCTTTTCCGAGGATTATTTTATTTGGAACCGATAGGTCTTTCACGCTTCAAACGCTCTTTATACTCATTAGCAGTTTGATATTGTCCTTCGGGGACATCCATTTTAATTGGAGCATTTACAACTGGTACTTGTGACTTAATCTTAGGGTCAGTAAATGAGTCTGGCAACTCATATGCTAATCTTTATAATCGAATTATCTCTATACATTTATTTTGGACTTTAATTCACGCTCTTTTGTCCGAGGATCAATGATAATTCATTTCAACTCATTCATTCTTCAGCTGTTTATTTTCTTCCCCTAATGTTAGATAGACTTACTTTCGAGTGTTTAAATAATTTTATAAAATCTTCTAGATTTTATCATCAATGGAGATCATATCCAACATATTCATAACCTTCTTTGAGGTCTCATCTTTAGTGGTGTGGTGGAGAAACTACAACTTATCCAAAAAACTTTAGATGGGGATCTTTGGTTCCTGACCCAAAACCAGTTTGATGGGGAGAATTCTTAATTACTCTTTGGCATTATGTGAATCAATGCTGATGCATCTTAAATATGAACATTAGCTACAAGATGTTCATCATGTATCCACACATGCATAAAATAATCATCAATTGCTTGTGATTTCACGAGTTTACCAATTAGTCTCGCAAACATCAGATTGCAGATCTATGACAAGGATACATCAGACCTTATTGTCGATGCATATGGTGGATGATCAGTCCACCAGTGGGTGATCAAGCCCACAAAACCTCCTTCTATAAATAGACTCTAGATCTATTTGACTGGTAAAAACTGTATTCTTATATTGCCTTGTAAGCAAGTAGCATATAGCAGTTCATTCGTAAGAATCTTATGGATCTTCAACGAATGTCTATATGATTATCTTTCGCATCATTACTAAACCGGGATGGCATAACCGACTTGCCAAACATTACACGTTTAGTAAACTTCTGGTTTACTATTACATTTATCTCTATTTTCTAATCATTGTGTAGTACAATACAATAGTGCCTTGGGTAATACTTGTGATTGAAGGGATTCAACATTTCCCTTTACTTAGTGTCTCAAACATTGTTTGATTTTAAATCCCCTCGTTTTAATTTATAAATGACTCCTTGAGTCTCTTTCTAGTGTGAACATACCTCTGGATGTTCCACTTATTAGGGATGTGGGATTATCTAATTCTTCCCCTCGAGATAATGACACTCCAAGTTAATATATCTGGAATTGAATCCCACTTTATAATCAACAACATACCCAACTTAAGGTCATGTGTTATATCTTGGATCTTTTTGATCTTTGAGACTTGAAAAAGTATAACGAATTAATGATTTTAAGTTGCGTTCCCATAAGCAAGCATGTATCTGCTCCTCTAGAGCTTCCAATAATCTTGATACCACAAGACATTGTACTCACAATAATTTTTTTTCATCTTTAGATGAATGAATCATATCTCTTCTTTATTACCATCTTTATTATCTCAAATTCAAGTGAGAATATGAATTCTTAAAAGTAACTCTTTGGATCTTGACCTTTATATCCACATTCACGTCTACAACCACTTTTAGGTTCATTCTCTTGAACAATACTATTTGTGGTGTAAATGTCATATTCTCTTCAGGAGAATGGATCATAATCAACTAGACGTGATTTATCATCTGACGTCAATAGCTCATTATTTTTCTTAGTCTCAAAGAGACAAAATACAAGTATAAACTTCTTTAATCTTTTTTCTTAATCATATGTCTGCTGGCCAACATTACTTGTGTGAAAAATATATTTTCCAATATATATGCATCATAAAAAAAAATCAATTTCTTCGAGAAATTTTCCTTTTGAACTTAATATCCAACATATTTGGCTTTATTTACAGACTTCAAGTCTTTGTAATCTTTAGATGCAAAATACAAAATGAGCTTTAGCTAATCACTTCAGGTGATAATACTTTTCTTTATATTATTCTCGAAGACTTATGGATCTTTTAAGGTCAAGCCTTAAGTTTAAAACTCTCATATATATAATGGTAATGAAATATGATAATCAAATTATATAAAATATGTATAAACAGAAGCATCTTATTATATCAAGAAATAAATAATACTTCTCTAGTAATTATTATATGGACTAAATTCTTCATTTCATGCTATTTAACAAGGTTTGACCAATTAATCAATTTATTGAATAAATTTCATATCATGTATTAAATTTCATGTATTTTATCATACCTAATCAGATTTTAATTAACCTTGAATATAAACATGATAAATAAAAATAGAGAAAATTAATAGGATAGCACTAAAAAAGTTTTTGTCACAAATATAGCCTTTAAGAATAAACATGACCAAAATAGCACTTAATGTTTTATCAAAACAGATAAATATACACTTATACTACAATGGTAAATTAATTTAGACATTATGATTTAGAGTTAAGGGGTGGGGTTTAGGATTTAGGATTTAGGGTTTAAGGTTTAGGGTTTAGAGTTTAAGGTTTAGGGTTTAGAGTTTTGGGGTGGGGTTTAGGGTTTAGGGTTTAGAGTTAAGGGGTGGTGTTTAGGATTTAGGGTTTAGGGTTTAAGATTTAGGTTTAGGGTTTAGAGTTTAGGTTTTAGGGTTTAGAGTTAGGGAGTGGGGTTTTGAGATAAGATTTCAAATTTTGAAAAATAAAAATAATTAAAGTTTTCAAAAGATAAAATGCTATTTTGGTCATTTTAGTTTTTTAGGGCTATTTTTATGACATAAACTTAGAAATGTAATATTTTGGAGATTTGCCCATAAAAATACTTATCTTAGTAAGGAGGAGTGCAACATAGATCCGAAGTCCGCCCATTCATGTTTCTCAGGCTATAATGTGTTGTGAATCAATAGAAACAGAGAATTGGTTGTTCTTATTATTCCATAGATAATGGTACATATATATACGGATACAAAGCTAGGGTTCTAGAACCCTAGACCATAGGTTTAATGGGCCTAATGGACATCTACGTAATGAGTTCATAACAGTAATAAAGATTTAAAAGATTTTCAAAATATTTTCTAACCATTTTGGCTAGATTTTCGGATATTAGTTACAAATTTAGTAGAAATCACATTCTACCCAAGTTAGAAAAGAGATGAAGTGGTAGATATGGAAAACTAAGATCGTAGATAAAGGAAAAATGTGAAGAAAGTATGTTCTACCGAGGGAGGTATGAGAACTTTTACTATGCCTTATAATCTACCAAATATACAGAACATAGAAGGAAATGTAGATTTGTTATTTTGCCTTAGTAGTTCGAAATGTTTTCGGTGTATTGTGCATTCTACGTTGGGTAGATCATTGTGTCTTAGGCAAACTGCATATTCTAAGTCGTCGTAGATGGTAGATTTGATATTCTAACACATTTAGCCTATTTTTGAACTTACTGTTTCAAACATTTTTTGAATCCAAAAATATTTTTCATATATGCACATGTTTGACTATTTCATGTTTTATATATTTTTTTAAAAAAAATTGCATTGTAAATATTGATATAACTTTTTATTTACAAGAAGGGTAGTTAAATTCCAAAAATGATAAAATTTGATTTTGTACCGAGGGGACAATTTTTCCCAAAATTCCTATTTTTTAATTATTTGTCTTTTATTATTCTGTGGTAATATGATTATCCTGCACTCGGAATGAAACAGTCATAAGACCATGATTAATCTGGATTCTTAGGGTGGGGTTCTTAGCTTCGGTTAAGAACAGTTTCTTAGTTTTTAACTAAGAAAAGCTAAGAACCGACTCTTAAATAAGAGATATAATAGCCGGTTCTTAGCCGAAAAATGTAAACAAAACAAAAAATAAAAAAGTGTCAAATCATGATTCTTAAATCAGGTCAAATTAATCATGCTAATGTCCCGTCCCGCTATGATTCAGATCTGACAATATATAAACTTAATAATTGAGTCTCCACTAGTCATAAAAGAAACGTCACAATCGACGAAATGTGGGGAGAGGGGCCGAGGGGGAATATAAATGACGGTATATTTACCTTTTTGTTCCAAAAAGAAAAGGTAATGCATTTTATTAGAGTGAGTTACACAAAAGAACATTTTTCTATTTTTTGCTGCACAAAAGAACACATCTCACTTGGTACACACAATTAATGAAACCAATATGTGTGTTTATACTCATTTGCCCTTCGCTTGGTTCTGTGTATTAAGTTTTGTAGACGAAGTTTTGATTTTAAAAAGCAACATTAATATAGTTTGGTTGCTCATTAAATTTTATTGGCTTTATTATTATTGTTTCTCCGCAACCACCACCTCCATCTCTTCCGTTAAGGTATCCACCACCACCTCCACTGCAGTATCCACCTTTACATTTTCCACCACCACCTTCTATAACCACCATTTTAACCACTACCTTCGTTGTCATTGCGTATCCACCACCACCACCACCACCACCGCAACCACTTCTACAACGGTATCCACCTTCACGTCTACCACCACTGCATTCTCCATGACCACCATTTTCTCCGTAACCACCACCTCCTCGACTTCGGTATCCACCATCACCTCTACCACCAAAGCATAGTCTAATCTACCAAACCCATCACACCTTCCTTGAAAGAGCAAATGTTTCGAAATCAAAAATCTTAATTGAAGATTAGAAAACTTGATTGATTTTTCTGCGAATTCAATTTAAAAAAAGCTCAGAACCACCACCGTCTTCACCGTTTGCCTGATTCCTTTTTCACGTTGGATCTTTTTTTATTTATTTATTTTAGTCAGAGATCTTATTTTTTGTTCTTATTTAGATATGTGGAGTATATAGAGATATATGTAAATAGAGATATATATATATAAATAGAGATACGTCGTTGTTTAGTTCGATGGAGTAAATAGAGATAGGTGTAGTTGAAGAGTATATATGACAAACAACACACATAGAGTACATAGAAAGTGTGTGACAAGTATGAAATGTCTTTTTGATGTTATTATAATTAAAGACAAAAAATGTCTCTGGAAGTAATTTTTTCTTTTATTAAGAAGTCATATATAGTTAAATTTTAAAACATATTATGATATCATGCATTTTATAACAACCACACACTTATATTAAAACAATACTCGTAAGTCATAAATGGTTATCCAATTAGGGTTTACAGTACTTATCATGCATTTGTCCAAAGTGTTTTTAGTTTATAATTCTTTAAAAGTAGGGAAATGTAATTTCTTTTAAATAAAAATTTAAAGCTTATAAACTTTTTTTCATTAAAAACAAAAACAAAAATAAAAAAAATTCGTAGCAACCCAAAACTTAAGTAACTTTTTTTTGTAGCCATCTTCGATTTTCAAGAATAACAACGTATTATTGCATCCACATCCACAAGATAAAATATGCAACCATAAATCAAAATACTATTGTTGATCAACTGTTACAGTTGTATTAACTGTTACTGGTTTTAGTAAGCAAAAGTATGGTAATATGGTAATTTAAATTATATACATATAAGATACTGATAGCTATGCCTGAGACGGATCGGGTATCCGGATAATTTTAAGGTGTCCGGATCCAGATCCTTATCTGGCAGATCCATAATTTTACTATCTTTATCCGGATTCGGGGTTTTCGGATATCTGGATGTCGGATATCCTTCTAAAAATTGTAATATCCGGCGGATATCCGGATCCGGATATGGATACTTAAAATAAATAAAAAATAATATTAATATATATATATAAAATATTAACAATATTTTTAAAAATATATATATATAATGTCTTTAATTATTTCTATGTATAATATTACAAAATTTACATAAAATTTATATATACTATTATAAAAATAAAAATATATTAAATAAAATTAATTTTTATATATAGATATTACTATTTTTGAAATATTTATTAATAAAACTTACGAATCCGGATATCCGGACTTAAAAATTAAGATATCCGGATCCGGATCCGGCATTGACGGATCCAACATTTTACTATCCGGATCCGGATTCGGCCCTTCCGGATATCCGGATTTTTGGATCGGATCTGGATCGAATCTCGGATCGAATCTGAATCTCGGATAAAAGTTCCAGACCTAGTGATAGCTAGACTTTTTACATTTTACCCAACTTGGTCTTATGAAGGAAATAAGATATTAATATACTTTTAACCTTTTTATATAGCAACACAAGTTGATATATTGTTAATAGTTCTTGGTATTTAATTGGTGGTTGGCTCTGAATCTTTTTATCTATTAATTCTTTTCGTTCGAACATTCCTGCAATTTAAGTTATCATTATAACACGAACTAAAAAGAAGGCAACACCATAATATTTTGTTGACGTAAACAACATTTTATTAATACGATGACGACGACAGAACCTCAAGCCTGGCTAGCATGAAAGAAACCATAGATAAAAAAAACAGATAGTAAATCCTCTATAACAAGACTCTTGCAATATTACGTTAACTTTTCTTCAGAGGATTCAAGATTTGGATTCTTGATCTTAGAGTTCTTCCCTCACTATCTTGGAAGTTGGAAATCCCGGCTTAAGAAAATCAGCATACCATTTGCCTGAAACTTTCTGGTGACGGGTCAAATTGTTTAGGAAATCGATGTAGTAAAGCCCGAACCTAGCCTTGTAACCATCTTGCCACTCAAAGTTGTCCATCAAAGACCACACGTAGTATCCCGTAACGTTCACCTTGTCGTCGCTACAAAAATAAAATAAAAAACAATCATTTTCATCATATTAATTATCTATTTAGTGTAACGTGTCTATTAGTTTCCTTTTTAAAAAAACTTACCAAATGGCTTCGTGCAAACTCAAGAGATGCCTCTGAAGATAATATTTCCTGTTGTGATCATTTGTTCCAGTTGCAACGTCATTGTGAAGGTCTCCAAGATCCTCTCCATATCCTTTAAAGAAAAAAGAACAAATTGAGTTTTATCAAGGTAAACTTGTGATATAGTATTTGAGTTTTGAACGTTTTTTCTAACCATTCTCAGTGATCATAATTTCTGGGTCACCATAGTTGTCCTTGATATACTTCAAAAGCTTCCTCATTCCTCTTGAATACACATCCAGTTTACCACCAGCAGGCTGATTAATGAAATAAACAATTCAATTAGCTAGTGTTATATGTTAGAAACCTATATTAATTAGTACTATTATAGATTTATAAAGTAAAAAAAAAGGCAAGTGTGAGAAGAAAAAAAGATTCAATTACCTTGCTACCAATCTTGTATCCATCCACAGTCTTACTTTCCCATTGAACAAGAGAGTCTGTCGTCCAACTCGGGTTCTTGGAATCACCGGTCTGCATATTAGCTCCAAACAATGATGTATAATAATTCATTCCAACAAAATCTGCAGAGTTCTTTAGGATTCTCTTTTCAGCTTCAGTGAACTTTGGCAATCTATGACCAATGCGATCCTTCATCGACTGTGGATAGTCTCCGTAAGTTGTTGGATGCAAATGCCTGATTTTTAAATAAAATTAATAAAATAGTAACATAAGTTTATATTAGAAATTAACTAGTGTAACTTTATATTAAGGTGTTAAATAATTATTTTACCATCCCAGGATGAAATCAAGCACACGTTCAATGGGAGCTCCAACACTCTCAAGGTCGGCTGGTTCGAACCAAGCTGGACTGTGTGCAATTCCAATTTTACCTCCAGCACACTATAACAAAGGAGACAAAACTTATATTAATGTTTATCAAATAAAATAAAAATAAAATAAAAGATAATACTCGTGTAATTTAAGATGAACCTGTTTGCATGCTCTGAAGGCTTCAACGGAATAAGCATGAGCCAAGAGTAAGTTGTGGCTGACTTGATAAGCTTCGAATCCTGAGCGTCCATCTTCACAATGCTTTCCCCATTCTTGAATGTATGGTGAACAACGTCCCGGAGCTTTCTTTCCGACGTCGTAACCGGCACGACTAAACACCCATGGCTCATTGAATGTGATCCAGTTTTTCACTTTGTGTCCGTATTCGTGGTAAGTAAAGTTTGCATATTCCGTGAAATCTTTCCTAAATTAACAATAACAAAATAATCATTTAGTTATTAAAAACTATATAAATATTGATTCAGAAAAGAATTCATCTATATACATGAATCAACAACTTACACAATGTTACCGCTCAAGAAACCACCGTATTCATCTTCTAAGTCTTGAGGAGTATCCCAGTGAAAGACTGTTACCAGTGGAGTAATCTCTATATTCACAAAGACAAGCGAAGTATTTGTAAGTATCAATTAATTAAAGATTTTTTTTTGTTAACAAGAAAAAAGTAAGGTTCCACCGAGAATTAATTAAAGATTTTTAATAAAAAAATTCGGAGGTCAGAAAATAATTACTGTTTTTAAGAAGCTCATCGATGAGGTCGTGATAGAATTGGACTCCTTGTTTGCTGATTCCCTTTGACATTCTTCCATCTGTTAATTATTTTGCAATTCCACTTATTATTTTCATGTAATAGTTTTAACCATAAGAAAATATTGATGAACATTTTAAAAATGAAAACTTACGCGGAAAAATTCTAGGCCACGCAATAGAAAGTCTAAAAGCATCAGTGTTGAGGTCTCTCATCAACTTGATATCTTCCTGTTACCATAATAAACTTTATTAGCCATAAAAATAAAATTAAAACACAAGGTAAAAATTTATGGTAATTTATATTTTACCTTGTAACGATGATAGAAATCAACAGCGACATCAGCGTTATGATTTTGGCATCTATCTGGAAATTTATTTCAACATTTTTTAAATAAATTATGCGCATAGTATAAATTATATATAGGTATATTTACAAAAGAGAGAAATAGAGAGATACATACGTGGGTATTTCTTAGTGAAAGTGTCCCACATGCTTGGACCTCTGCAGCCCTCATCAACAGCTCCTTCAACCTATATTACAAACCACAAATAAAAAAATAAAACAATTAATAATGATAGAATTAAAATTTATAAAACATATTTTTGAAAGAAAAATAAAATGTCAAAGTTAGACCTGGAACGCTGCGGTTGCGGTTCCCCAAAGGAAACCTTCAGGAAAGCTAGCTCTGCTAAACTTCTCAGCTTGACGACAGACAGGTTCACTGGCTTTGGCTCCGACCAAAGTTAGAACCAGAACTAGCCCTAACAGTAAAGGAACCCTCTCGAACTTCACCATTTTGTGTTTCTCTCCTTCTCTTTCACTCTAAAGACTGGTTGAGTGAATTGGTGAAGATGAAGTGAGGAGAGATTGTGTTTATATACAGTGTTCTGTAAGTGTTATAGTGTTCTACTCAATGTGATTTCAGTACCGTCACCATAATTGCGTTTTGAAATTTAAGTTAGGTCTTTTGTCAAAAAAAAGAAATTTAAGTTAGGTTGAATTTTAAATTTAAACAGAAAACGTGTTTCTTCGTTACAACGGCGTGGGAACAAAAAGAAACCGCTTTTTATTATTATTTACGAGCGCCAGTCATTATATGTCTTGTTTTCTTTTTTTTTAATTATAAATCTTGTTTTTTTTTCATTATAAGTCCTTTTTGTAAGTCTTGTTTATAATATATACGGTAATTTACTTTTCAATCATATATATAAGATTTTAAATGACTTGTTTGTAGAACCTATATATTGGAAGCTTTCACATCGCATGTATAGTTATTTGCTGTATTATTCTGATTTTATCATACCAATCACCACAAGTTCACAAGCACAAGTGTATTAAGTTATCTTCCTATAACATATTCAGGAACCAGTTTGGTATTATTGGCAAGTTCCACATTCAGGAACCATGGCTTCTCTTCTGAAGATTAGATCTTAATTAACCGGGTCTGTCAGGTTGTTGTGATTCAGTCTAATGTAAAAAAAAGGGATTTAAGTTAAAGCAAAAAGGTCAAAATACCCCCATAATCTGTAATTGACACGAAATTTTGAGTAATACATAACTCAACAAACAATTATTTGGCAATTGAATATTCTCCTTTGAAAAAACTGGTATGTTTTTGGAACTTTGTCCGACAGTCCAAGAGAGGTAGAGAATACCGTTGTGAAATAAGAAAAATGGAATCATTGGTTAGTTACGTAGTATTAACCACCACGAGAAGAGGGAAAAAACGTGCCCAAACAAAAGCTCTACTCTCTTTTTAGTTAGAAGTGCAATGTAGTCATTTCACAAACTTTGTATTTGCATATGCATTTATAAGTTATATTATATGATGGATGTATCTAAAAGTTTGGTGGAATAAATGATTCCAAAGTGATATATCTGTAACCTTATCTAACGTTACATATTACAACTAGATTAAGACCCGCCCAAGCAAACAATATATATATAAATTATTTTATGTATTATATATTCTTACATATTATGAAATAATAAATATATATTGGATAATTAAAAGTTAGTAACTATTACATATATATAATTAAATTGGTGCGAACGTATAAATCAATTTTATTAATCCAAACAATTTTTTAAAAAATTTGATAGGATATGTAATTAAATTTAAATGATATTAACATACATAGTATATTTTTAATATTAATATCTATTAAATGATGCTTTCTACTCATATATATTTTTATCATGTGTATCTTTAATAGCAAAAACTTTAAATTACTGATAACAAAATTTTTTATTGTGGGATTAATAATTTTAGTAATTTATAATTTTTAAAAAATTATCAATGTTAGTTCAAAACTTTTATCAAAAAAAATAATTCTTATATGATTTTGTAATCATTTGTATTTTGTCATAATAAAAATTTTAAACCATGGATCGCAAAATTTGAATGTGAGACTTTTAACAGTTTTAGTAATTTATATTCGTTTTTTTAAAATTCAAAATATAACATATACAGAAAAATCTAAAATTTTATAATATGATTATTGTGATTTTTTTAAATTATTTTAATAGTTTAAAATTAAACAAATTTGATAGAAGATATATTATTTTTTATCAGATCTTTATTATTTAAAATCATTAATTTTCATATATACTTTACTCACATTAGGCAATTCCGTAATTTTTATTTAAAGAAATAATAAATGACATTAATAATGAATTTATGGTTAGTTTAATAAAAAGCTTATAATATAATTAGATGGACCAACATATTTCTTTAATAATTCTAAGAATCATCATATTGATGATACGTGGTTACAAAAAGAAGTTGTAATGTTTCACAAATAATATATAAGGGATATAAGTGTTACACGTAAGCATGGGAGACATGAGATTCCTTTTCTTTAAATAGATAAGTGTTGCCTTATTAAATAATTTGGGATACTTTTTAATAAGACATCAGGTCACCATAGATGCACGATTGAAATTTAATTAACAAATGAAATTCTGGAAATTTGGCACCAAATTGTCTTTTATGTCGTAAACGTATTATAATTTTTTGTAGATGTACTATTTGGCAAATTTTGTTATTGAAATAGATGATGCGAGCACTAATAAAAAAAAACTGGGCACTAATTATTTATTTTTAATATCTGATTATTATTTTAAAAACGTAATTCACAACTGGGACACTAAAACATAATATCTAATTATTATTTTTAATTTCTAATTATTTATCATAATGATAATTCAGAATATACATATATATATATATATAATATGACATCATTTTATAATTGTGCAATTTTAATTAAGTGATGGTAGCTTAAACGTTGCAGTCTTAATTTTGTATTTTGGGATGTACTTATAGAATCTCAAACAAGTTTTAATAAGAAGTAATTCTCTTATTAATCAATCACAAGATTATCAAACCACAAATCAAACTCACACAATTCATAAGTGATGCAACACAATTTACATCTATTCTCCTAAACTTATTAGTGATAACACAACACATATATTTCCTAATCCTTAAAGATAAACATAACATATTAGAATTATGATAGCTTAGAACTTAAGCTATTGTCAAGCTTAATCCAACATTCTCCCCCTTAAGTTTAAACTCATCTTCACTCACAACTTGAACTCCAATCAAACTTCTCATTTCCACGAACTTAACTCTACCAAGTGATTTAGTTAAGATATCAGCTCGCTGCTCATTCCCTGGAACATGCTTAACTCCTACTTGTTCGTTCTCAACACACTCCCGTATAAAGTGAAACCTTCGATGAATGTGCTTGCTTCGTCCATGGAAAACTGGATTCTTAGTCAATGCAATAGCGGATTTATTGTCAACATGTATAGTCACCATCTTGCTTGTTTGACCGACAACTTCACCTAACAGATCATGTAACCAAATTGCTTGTTTAGCTGCTTCTGTCGCAGCCATGAACTCAGCCTCACAAGACGATAAAACAACTATCTCCTGTTTCTGTGAACACCATGATATTGGACTTTGATCAAGATAAAACACATGTCCTGTAGTGCTTTTACCGTCATCATCATCAACATTATGAGAAGCATCGCTGAACCCCACAAACGAGAGACTAAGTGTAGTTGTCCCTCTCAAGTACCGTAATACTTGCTTCAGTGCAGCACCGTGAGACTCCTTGGGAGCCTGCATATATCGACTTAAGACCCCCACAGAGAATGACAAGTCTGGTCGGGTATGTAACAGATACCGTAAACACCCAATGCTTCTCCTATACTCCTTTTCATCAATGCTCTTCTCGTTAGGTGAATTTGAAAGTTAAACATTCATATCCATAGGTGTATGTCTCAGGTTGCAGGCGCTCATCCCACTTTCTTCAAGTATCTTTCGAGCATACCGGTCTTGTTTTAGTATAATGCCATCGTCACACTGTTGTACTTCAATTCCCAAATAATAAGTCAGCTTCCCAAGATCGTTCATCACAAACTTCGTAGACATCTCTTGCTTAAAGCCAACAATCGATTGCAAAGACATACCAGTCACAAGCAAATCATCGACATATACTACCACAATGAGAAGACCGTTTTTCTCTTCCTTTCGATACAGAGATGGTTCTTTCGACCAGCGTTGAAACTTAAGCCCCACGAGAATTTGATTCAACTTAGTATTCCAGGCCGTAGGTGCTTGTTTAAGACCATAAAGTGCCTTCTTAAGTTTGTAGACTTTGTGTTCCTTTCCAACAACTTGGAAACCTTCCGGCTGGTAGACAAAAACTTATTCCTTGAGTTCTCCGTGTAGAAACGCAGTCTTTACGTCGAGATGATGAATTTCCCATTCCTCGCAGGCTGCTAAGGCAATGATCAAACGAATTGTTTCGATGCGAGCTACAGGAGCAAATACTTCATCGTACTCAACTCTGTGTCGTTGGACATACCCTTTTGCTACTAAACGAACCTTGAATTTACTGATACTCCCATCTGCGTTTCTCTTAATCTTGAAGACCCACTTTAAACCGATAGCTTTTGCTCCCAAAGGTAGGTCAACGAGCTCCCAAGTTTCATTCTTCTCAATAGATGTTATCTCATCCTCGCACGCTTCAATCCAGACCTTCAGTTTCTTTGCTTCGCTAAAGTCCCATGGTTCGTCATTGATTATCATTAGGAGTCTTTCACACTCTATTTCTGCCATAAGAATGTAATCATCCAAATATGCTGGTTTGTTCACCGTTCTTATTGATCGTCGTGGTTGAGTTTGATCCTCTTCGGACAGGGAATCACCATCATTCTCCTCTTTTTCCTCATCTTCTTCGTTTTCATTAATGTCTTCTGTTTGAGTAGCCTCTTCCGCTTCTTGGACATCTTCTTCTTCTCCAAATCCCTTTAACGAACACAAGACTGAGAATGGACTATCATCTGATCGCGATTCTTTGCTCCAGTCCCATGCTCTGTTTTCCTCAAAGACAACATCACGGCTAACAACGATCCTCTTGGTTGAAGTATCATACAAACGATAGGCTTTCGAACCAGGTTCAGTCCCTAAGTGTACTAGACTTCTCGACCTGTCGTCAAGCTTTTTCCTTCCAACTGTCTCTGTTCTGACGTAACATACGCACCCGAACACCCGTAAGTGTCCAAGATTTGGCTTCCTCGATCGCAAAGCCTCGTACGGGGACATTCCTTGTAGTGATCTGGTTGAGATCCTGTTGATCAAGTAGGTGGCATGTCTCACTGCTTCCCCCCACAAGACATTAGGGACACTCATATGCTTGAGAATGCTTCTTGTCATCTCGAGAAGAGTTCGATTGCGTCTTTCAACCACGCCATTTTGCTGTGGAGAATAGGGTGCGGTCAGATGTCTCTTGATGCCGTTCTTGTTGCAGTAGTCCTGAAAGTCTTGGCTCGTAAACTCTCCACTGATGTCGTTCTTGTTGCAGTAGTCCTGAAAGTCTTGGCTCATACATTCTCCACCACGGTCTGTCCGAAACGTCCTTAGCACTCCTTTAGTTTCTTATTCAATCAGGGATTTAAAATGCTTGAATTTTTCGAAGGCTTCGCTCTTCTGTTTGATCAATATAGTCCACATGTAACGTGAATGGTCGTCGATAAGAGCGAACACATATCTCTTTTGTGACGGTGTTGATGGCGTGATAGGTCCGCATAGGTCCCTGTAAATCAGTTCAAGAGGAGCTGAGGCTCGGAATGTAGTTGCTTGTGGAAAAGGTCTTCGTGTTTGTTTCCCAAGCAAGCAACTTGTACATGTTTCTTTCTTGATAGGAATGCTAGGAACACCAGTGACTAGTTTATCGCTGATCATCGTCTTCATCGTTTCTGTGTTAACGTGTCCGAGCCGTGCATGCCACTTCGATGACTCGGTTGTTCTAATCTGTAAACACTTAGCATTCTCTTGGACTTGTATACTTACTTTATATAGCCTGTTCTTCGATCTGATTGTTCTTAACATTAGTCCACCGAGTCGATCAAACAACAACAACATGTCATCTTTCGTACATACTTCACAATCTGCTTCGGTAGCTTGCCCTAAGCTAATGATGTTACTCTTTAAGCCTGGTATGTAGTATACGTTGTTCAGAATTTTTTTCTCGCCTCCTTGAAAAATAAACTGAATGGAACCTCTTCCTCGTATATCGATCCGAGAATCATCTCCAAATCTCACTTTTCCCAAGATTGTTTCATCAAGAGCGATGAAGAACATATGGTTCCCACTCATATGATTGCTTGCTCCATTGTCAAGGTACCATATGTTCTCCATGTCGAGGTCTGCTTTGAAAACGCTTGGATTCACCTTTTGTTTGTTTAGGTAAACCAACTCATGCATCATCAATTCATCAGCCTCATGCGTATCATCGGTCTTCTTCTCAACGGTTTCTTGCAGTTTAAGTAACTTGTCAGGACAATCATTCGTGTAGTGTCCAAGCTTGTCGCAATAAAAACATGTAATGTGAGATGTGTCTCTTTCTTGTCCTTGGTTCTGCTTCCATGCGTCTCGTTGTTGCTGAAAGTTACCACGACCACGACCTCTTCCTCGCTAGCCGGAACGACCTCCTCTTCCTCTATTCGATTTATTACCACTGTATCCATTGTAGCCACTTTGTTGTGACTCTGAATTCGCATACATTAGTTTCCCTTGATCATCTTGTTGATCTTCATCGTCTTCACAAATTCTTTCTTCGTAAGCCTTTAAACGTCCGACGATATCTTCGAAACTTGTTGTGTTTAAGTTAAGAACTTGTTCAAGAGAGGCGAAAATGTGAATGTACTTTCTTCTTGGCAGGCTCTTGAGAAACTTCTTTACAAGTTTTGCTTCTTCTATGACTTCTCCCAGAGACGCAGATTTCGAAGAGATCTCGGATAATTTCCCAACAAACGCATCAATTTTGTCTTCCTCCTTCATCTTTAGTCTATCAAACTCCACCATTAGGGTTTGAAGTCTTGCTTCTCTTACCCTCTCAGCTCCTACATGTCTCGCTTTAACTGCATCCCACACGGCCTTGGCTGTGTTGAGATCTCCAACCTGCAGTGTAAGTGCTTCAGGAATGGATTGAAACATTAGGACAATGGCCAAGTTGTTCTTCTCTTCGGTTTTGTTTCCAGGATCAATGGCTTCCCATACTTTATTGACCTTGAGAGCAATCTTCATTCGCATGGCCCAGACAGTATAGTTTGTGGAAGTCAGCATCGGAAACCGGATGGAAGACGGTCCAGTCTCCTTAACGCCTAGCTCGGGTTCAACCTTAATGTCGCTCATGGTTCGTTAGTCTCCTTTATGATCGTTCGAGATGTATGGCTCTGATACCAAATATAGAATCTCAAACAAGTTTTAATAAGAAGTCCTTCTCTTATTAATCAATCACAAGGTTATCAAACCACAAATCAAACTCACACAATTCGTAAGTGATGCAACACAATTTGCATCTCCTTATATAGGAATATATATCTCCTAAACCTATTAGTGATAACACTAACAAATATATTTCCTAATCCTTAAAGATAAACATAACATATTAAAATTAGGATAGCTTAGAACTTAACCTATTGTCAATCTTAATCCAACAGTACTCAGTGCCTCCAAAGTCTAGTTTCTATTGCATCCAAAATAGACATATTTTTTTTCTTTTGAAACTCAAATAGACAGATATTTTATATTCAATTTTTTTTTTGGTTATCATTTATATGCAATTTGCTTCTTCTTCTTTTTTACATCCGAACTTACATGTTCAATATGAAAAAAGCACATAAAATTCGGATGTTAACATACTCATAACTTATTAATGTATTCCTCTATTCTAAATAAATATATATAAATAATGCTGGAGAACAAAATCTTTTACTACTATAGCTTTTTTTAAAGGTGTCGTAGACTCGTACAGATGTTCTAACAAAATGCTTAGAAACTGAAATCTATAGTGTGCAGTGTTTTGCATATATTTTAGTCGTAGACTTCGATATAAACATTTTAACAAACACCATGAGCATCTTTTATCCACTCTATTTTCCGTTCCAAA
>NC_027753.1:9780796-9795469 GCF_000695525.1 Brassica oleracea var. oleracea
ATATATATATATATATATATATATATATATATATATATTCTAACTTGTTCTATTTTTCAGTAAAAATTGATTCTTTTGTTTGTTTGTAACACTCCAGTTAAAATTGGAATATAAAGTGTATTTACTCTATAATGGAGAAATAATTTTTATTACTCAAATTTTCTACTCACTATTTCCAACAAAGAACATAATTGGATGTTGATTGTTTGTTGATTGTTTGTAGTTTTTAAAATAGTTTTGGTTTTTGATTTTCTAAAAATACTTTTTATCTGTCAATATTTTTGCAAAATAGATTCCCTAAATTTTAGAAAACCAGATTTTAAAATAATTATCGACTTCTTAGCAAAAAACCAAAACCATATTTTCTTGGTTTTCTTAGGCAATGTATGTCATGATTTTTTCTTTTTCTTTTTATTGAAATATTAATATTTCTATATTTATGCATTAATATAGCATAAAATAAAAAGAGATTAGTGATAAGTAGTAACAATTCCAAATTACTAAGAATCAACAAAAAGATTTTTGTCTAGTATTTAAATTTAAATTTTAAAACTACAAAATAACTAGTAAAAACATTTTCTGGCTTTTTGTTTTTTGTAGGTTTCTTAAACGCCTTGTTAATTATAATTTTATTATTTTTAGTAAAAATATACTTACAATCAAATTTAGAAAGAATAATATTTACAGCACAGCTTAATTTTGCTAAAACTATTAAATTTGAATTATTTTATCTAATAATGAACCGATGGTCACATTTTTTTCTTTAATATATCAAACTACAAAATAACTCATAAAAAAATTAAACTTATCATTAAAATAAATTTATTTTCTTAAAGTTAGCCAATACAAAATATTATGTATAAATTTAGTTGTATAAATTTACCTATTAATAATTTTAGCTAGTTTAGTAGTAAATAATTGTTTTATTACTCTACTATATTTGCACTAAAAACTTGCAGTAAAGTTAATTATATTTTTAGTTATAAGTATTACACATTTATTCGAGTTTAGTGTATTGTTTTTTTATTTTAAATTCTTGCTATTATTACATCAAAAAAAGTTCTTGCTATTAGTATTTCTTTTATAATATTTAATTTATATTTGAATTCTATAAAATGTTTATGTGTTTTTGGTGATAATATATTGTATTTTTTCTATTTTTAAAAATAATTATTTATAGTTTTAATAATATTGTATATTATTAGTTTGAAAACTAAAACTAAAATCCAAAACCTAATTTACCATCGAGTTTTTCAAAAAACTACCTTAAAAAACTAAAGTCTTCACCAAAAACCAAAAACCAAACCAAGCAAACAATTTCATTTTGGAATTATTTCGGTTTAGAACAAATTGAGATAATTTTTACACAAAAAAAACAAGAGTTATTCTTGGGTTCATCCCCTAGGGTGAACCTCTAGGTTCACCAACCAATATGATTTCATTATTTCAAATTCAATATCTTTTAAAAAAGGAAACAAAATATTGGCAAGTTATATTATGTTTTTTAAAAAATAAAAAAATAAAAAAATAGTAGTTACAGAAAAAAAACACTAAACCCTAAATCCTAATTCCTAAATCCTAAACCCTAAACCCTTGGGTAAATCCTAAACCTTTGGGTAAACTCTAAACCCTTGGGTAAACCTTAAACCCTTGGATAAATACTAAACTCTAAATAAAAACACTAAACCCTAAAACTCTAAACCCTAAACCCTTGAGTGTTTTAGTGTTTAATGATTTTGATTTAGAGTTTAAGATTTATCCTACAGTGTAGGGTTGATCCAAGGGTTTAGGGTTTAGGGATTAGGATTTAGGGTTTAACGTTTTGCTTCGACGTTAACATTTTTTTTTTATAATTAGTACTATTTTTTATTTATTTCTTCTTACTTTTTAATTTTAAAAAGATAATATTAATTTGACAATATTTTATTTCTTTTTTTAAAAGATAATCGAATATGAAATAACACAATACTATTGGTCGGTGAACCTAGAGATCCACCCCTAGAGTGAACCTAGAGGTCCACCCCTAGGGTGAACCCAACAATAAGTGAAAAAACAAATGGAGTTAATGACGGGACCAGTCCACCAAATGGAATTTTGCATTATTGTATACTAAGAAGAAAACAATTCACTCGCCATGTCGTAAATGGCCTTGAAAAGTCACCAGCATTATTGTACACTGAGAAGAAAACAATTCACTTGCCATGTCGTAAATGGCCTTGAAAAGTCACCAAAATCATTAATGCTTTTGTCTTTCTGAAGGATATAAAGCCGGAAAATATCGTGGTTTCTGAAGAGAATCATTAACCCACTGTGCCGATAGAGACACCATCACCTATCACTGAAATTTTTGGAACCAACCAACTTCCGGAAAAAAGGCTTTTTTCGACCTTAACTATCCATACTGTGCATTTTTATATTCAAACAAAAAATAAGTACTAAATACAACCTAAACTAAAAAAGTAATTTGAATCGTAAATCTAAACTCTAAATCGTGTGCATAAACCTACATTGACTAATATTGCGTTAGTCAACTGTATGTTAGACAAAACAACGTCGTTTATTAGATTTAAAATATATATATTTTGATTTGTATATACTAAGGGAAAAAAATATTTTTGTTTACAGATTTTATTTAGTACAAATTATAATTGCATCAATAATTTATGTATTTTAAGTTTTTTTATACTTTTACACACGTAATGAAACTAAAAATGATATTTCATAAAATATTCAATCTAATTTTAAAATGAAATTTCTCAAATAGTTATCTGATTTAAAATATTTAAATTTTAAAAATCTATATATAATAGTGACTATAATTTTTTCTTAAAAATCAAAGCCTAACTTTTGAAATTTAATTTTGTGTACATTGTTTATTTTAAAAGTTAGGTTCTGATTCTTAAGAAAAAATTATAATCAACTATTATATATAGATTTTTAAAACTTAAATATTTTAAATTATATAACTATTTGAGAAATGTCATTTTAAAATAGTTCTAAATAAAATTTGTAAAAAAAATTAATTAGATAACTATTGATGCAATTATAATTTGTACTTAATAAAATTTGTAAACAAAAATAATTTTTCCTTAGAATATACAAATAAAAATATAGATGTTTTCAATCAAATAAAGAGACAATAAAAATGTCGTAGCACTGTGGTTGAGAGTTTAGATCTACAATTCAGAGTTTATGCACGCGATTCAGAGTTTACGTCTACATTTCAAATTATTTTTTAGTTTAGGTTGTATTTAACACTTATCTTTTGTTTGAGTATAAAAAGATATGATAAAAATAGTAGAGATCGAAAAATGTGCTTTTCCCAACCAATTTCATACTTCCATAGAAGTTTTTTACAAGTGTCAACATAAATGTCAAATATAAAAAAAGTCATATTTAAATTTATAAATTGAATAACAATAATATAGAAAAATTCTCTAGGATAGCTTTTTTAAAAAATTTGTCACAAAAATAGTTCTTAATGAGAAAAAAATGATCAAAAGAAGTTTTATTAAAAAGTAAAAATATATTTATACCCTAGGATTAACTATTATAAATTTAGAGTTTAGAATTAAATGGTAGGATTTTGAGGATTTTAAAAATTAAAATTAAAATTTTCAAAATAAAAAGAGGTTATTATGGTTATTTTTTTATTGAAAACTATTTTTATGACAAAAAAATTTTAAAAAATTATTTGAGAGAATTGCCCGAATATATATTGTTCAATCTGAAGAAAAAACAACTTTATCAAAGGTTAATGAAACAATGTAATTGAGGCATTTGTTGAACAACTAACCTTTGTATACCAACTACAAATTTTGAAACATAATATTGTCTTCATGAGAAACATTAACACTGACTCGAGAGAATCCAACAGCTACATTTGGAAGCCCCATAAGAGTTCGTTGACTGGTCCGATCATACTCTGATTCGGTCTAGTCCTGATCAGGGCCAACAAGTGGTGCGACTCCTCCAAGTCCAAGTACGTGTCTCTCCATATAATAATAATTAAAAAATCTAATATTTTATAAATCCATATTTTTTATATATAAATAAAACTGAAAAGTATCTAAAATTATTTGATATGTATATAATTTTATTTTAATTACAAAATATACAAAATATTACTAATTAAATTTCAAAAATATTTTAAACATTATTTACATATAAATTTTATTTATTTTTACCGACTCCTAACAGTGTTGAGCCGAAACCCCGATCCTGATCTAACTGTAAATCTATCTTTTAAATAAGGAGCCTTACAAACCAGAACAAATTGTGAAACCGGAAGCAGATATGAAAGAAATGGTTCATATAAAGAGGTTTTGATGCAGATTTTTTAAGTCTTATGCTAACCAGAAAGTCTCAACAACTGTTTAAAATGAAAACAACAACAAACAAACTTGTTCGAATCTCTAGTTTTCTCTGCCTCAAAATTCAACTACTTGAAAGTAAAGACACAAAAGGTAAAGAGGAGAGTTTCTTCAGTGTTTTTCTTTTACCTTTCACTTCAGGCAGCATCTGTAGCCGTTGGAGAGTTCTCAGGTGTCTTCAGCGGAGGAGCCGTTTCTACTGGTTTACTTTCTTTATGTTTGTCAACAGCTACGCGAAACTCATCAACGATTGTTGGATCTTTGAACTTGAGTGCAAACGTAGAGAGACCTTCTCGGCCTTCACTATTCACACAAGCGAACGTGATTCCTTTCTTGTCCATGCTTGCAAGTTTCATCTCCGGGTAGAGACTCGCGTTAAGGATCAACCTGTAGTTTCCTTTAGCTCTCATAACCAGCCTTGCTTTACCGCCATTGCTTGAAACGTTGACCTTGACTTCTCCTTTGCCACGCTCCCTCCATCCCCCATCAAGATATTCAAACATGATCGAGTCAGCTGAGAAGGCGACTTTCTCGTTCTCTTCCCCTGTTTCTGTGGAAACCTCTTGCTTTGGAGGAAACCCAGTGCCTTCGCTCTTCTTGATAATGGAAGATCCAGATGCACCGAAGAGGGAAGAAGTGTTGTTGCTGTTTGAGAGGCCAAAGCCGAAGAGAGGTCCAGAACTACCATCCTGAGACACCACACCAAATGAGAAGGAAGAACCAGAGGACTGTGTGCCGGCAAGTCCGGTGAATGCGTTTTTGCTACTCGAATGCTGCTGGAACGAACTCAAAGAGCCGTTATTATTATCATCATCACCGTTCTTAGCTGCTTCAACGCTTCCTTCGCCTTCTTTTTCTTTTATATCAGTCTGATCACCTCCTGATTCCTTCTCAAGAGGATCCTCAGTTTGTGCTGCTCCTTCCACAGCGTTGCTAACACCCGAGACCGCCTGGTCTACACCAGCATCAGATGTCTTTCCACACTCATTATCATCAACATCCTTTACTTTAGACTTTACAGAGACTTCATCTGTGACATCAACCTTCTTCTTACTGTCAACTTCATCGCCGTCTTCAGCATCAACTGCCTTTTGGTTGTCGTCAACTACAGCTTCAGCAGGAGCCACTTTAGACTCAGCCAGAGGAGCATTTGTTCCAAAACCGGTTGAAGCAGGTGCAGTAGGGAGCAATTGAATTCCGGCGAATGGGTTGGATGCTGCGGCTGGTGGTGCAGCTGATGATGGCTCTTTGCGCTTGATTTTGACAATTCTTCTGGTCGCCAACACCTCATCACTGGCCTTCTTGAAAGTGCCACTCTCAAGTTCAGCTGAACCAATATCATCATCATCATCCGGATTCTCGCGAGACAGCTGTTTCAAAGCACCTCTCTTTTTGGAAGGTTGGTGAGCATTTTCTGAGTCTCCCATTTTGAAAACTTTGCAGAGAAATATCAACAGATACTTACAAAGTACCTACAAAATACACAAAAGAATATATATAAATAATAAAAACAGATAACCAAATACAGTCCTTTGGATACATATGTCAAACAATACAATCCAAAGCTAAGAACAAACATAAGACATAAATAAAAGTATATGAAACCAAAAAAAAAAAAAAAAAAAAAAAAAAAGGAAAGCTCTCAAGAGATGACAATGCAATGGAAACAGAAAACTACAAAGCAGAAAGAGTAGATTATCCACAAGTGCCTGCGAAGAGAACACATCTAGGCTTCTTCCATGTAAATATTAGAGAAATGTACAGCCAATAATGATATTGTTCGTCCTTGAGAGAAATCAAAACCCTAGATTAACCAATTTTCGATTCGAAAATCAAAGGGGGTTAGTTAGTTAGTTAGTTACATTCAAAGCTCCTACTGGTTTCGAAAATCTCAAGCAATACCGCTTGCTTAATCCCCAACGCCCAATCAAGAAGAGATAAGAAATTAACGAGGATGTGAAAACCCTAGAATCTAAAACCCTGAGAGATAAAATATCATTTCCAAGAAACCGCCTCAGATTCGACGAAAGTGACTCGCGAAGAGTAAAATGAGAAGGACTTACCTAATGCCCGAGGAGCGAAGTGGTCAGAGGCGAGGCGAGGCCAAGAGAGAAAGAGCTCAATAACACCAGAAGAAGAAGAAGTTCTTCCTCGATATTTTTATTTTACTTTACCGACGTATGTGTGAATTTATTATTATTATTATTGGAATTTGCACTATAGGTACATACTTTTCCATTTCTTTTCCAGAAAATACATGTAAATCGATTTTTAAAGATTATGATTATGATATCTTATTGAAAAATGAATTTTTGGTTTTTCTCATTGCTTCAGCTTCTTCTGAACTCAATCCGAGGTTCAAACCTTTTGCAAATGTTGCTAGAACATGAAACAACTACAACAAAACCGCAAGAAAAAACAATCAAAAAGATTGGCAAACTTTAATAATAGTTAGTAAATCATATTTGCAACAACGCACAAAAATAAAACAAATCATATTACAGGCAAGATAATAAAATTAAAGTAATTTGTAAGATAAACCAAAACCATGTGTTTAATAGTAATACTACGACCATTTTCCTTTGAGCAACTCTCTCTCTCTCTCTCTCCTTTCATCTAAATCCTCAAAAACTTCTTATTACAATGGGTATCAAACACTCTTCAATGAATGTGGTTCCATGCTGCTCGAATATTTGAGCCATGTGGTTCAGAATAGAAACTTTGTCACCTTTACCATTGTTGCTTCAACTTTGGCCATTCTACGTATGCTCACTGCAAAACAAACACAAAGAAACCAGAAAGATCCCAACTCAGGTTTTGCAATGAAGGATGCAAATGATTATTATCTTCAGGGAATCAAATTAATCACCTGAAGACAAAATTTTCAGATATTGGCCTTGCAACGACTTGCTATTAAGCTGATGGGTTTCCTTCATTATTCGTATCCCACTCTTCGTCAGCCTCACTTCCATTAACAAGCACTGCTCCATCGGTTGAGTCACCATCAACAACTACTCCTTCATGCTTTTCCTCATCATTCTTTTCTTCTTCATCTCCATTTTCTTCTGCTACTACCTCCTGCTACGTAAAACAACAACAAAGCTCAGGATAACTCAGCGCTGGAAGTATATAAGTCACTTATATTTGGACAGGACAAAAAGGGTCACCTCATGATCCATGTCTCCATTTTCAAATGATTCCTCTTCCTCAACTTGCAAGTTTCTAAAGGCTTCCACCAGGGTCACGGAAGATCTATCAGCATGGCTAGGATAGTTTTCTGCAGCTGAATAAACTCCCCTGTGAACCAAAAATAGTCGAGGTCTAAGTATCTCTCTGTGTAATCATGCGGAGGATGCACTAGGTACAAGTGATACACTGCGTGATTACCTTGTCTCTGCAGCTTTTGCTTCGACGGAAAGAGCTACTTGCCAATCATCAAACAGATTTGAGTACTCCTCAGGATCAGCCAAAGATTCTGCTGCTTTTGAATTAATCTGTTTTACAAGTGAAAACTCAACTTTAAACCATATCCTTGACCACAAATCCACAATACACTAGCAATAAAGCTTTTTCAAAAAGATAACCTTGCTCAGATCTTTCCTCCACAGAGCTACTATCTCAGACACTTTGCTCGGAAGATATGATCTTGCCATCAGAGCAGCTTCTGGTATCCGGTTACTGTATAAAGAATCATTGTCACACACACAGATAACCAAAAAGGTGCACGAATTTGATTCTCCAAACACTACTAATGAATTACCTCTCCACTAATAACTCCAAACAATCTTCCAATTTACCCAGCATGAATAGGCAAAGAAAGGCGACATTGTTCTTCCCTTGCTCTTTAGCAAGTGTTACAAGTTTTGACACGCCTTCAGCATCTCCCAGAGAAGAATAAAGCAGTAACAAACCACTCAAATCCATCGCATACTTCATGCATTCCTCTGCCAATTTCAGCTGTGGTCATGACATAGAAACGAAAGGAGTTAGATGCAAATCTGCACATCAGATATGAAACATATATTTTGCTATTTTAAGATAATACTGCTCTCTGTAATCAACTGATATATCATTCACTCGAAAGTTTTTGTCTTTCTCTTATCATTACAAAACGCTAGGAAGAAATGTGAAGAGAGAAAGATATACCTTCCCAGAGGACATGGCTAACTCTCCTAATTGCTTCCACTTAGACTCGCTCTGTACTTCTACAGCTATTTCCTACAACCATAGAATCGAAAATACATTAGTATATCGCCAATATAAAAGTAAAAACACACATTTTATTCAGCATCACATTATATCACACCTGCGCAATTTCAAGTCTACCCAGTTGTATGGCCAACTCAAATCTGTAGTCAGGGTCAGTTGCAATGTCCAGAGCATCTTCAATCATTCCTCGTGACTCCAAGAAATGAGCAACACTAAAAAGTAGAAAATTCGCCGAAATAAATACAGAGAAACATCAAGGAAACAACCATTGTTTGGTGTGTAGCTAGGTTAAACATTAGATTGAGCAGATCTAGACACCACAATTCCCTAAGAGTAAGTAATCATAATATCCCTTCAAAAATAAATAAAAAGAGTATATATGAATGATTAAACTACCAAAGACATCACGCAGCCCGAGATCAAGTGGCTGAGGAAGGAACACTACATAGAAGTTTAGATACTAATTGACAACAATTACCTATTATGCTGATCTTTGGGAATTGTAGGTAAGATTTCACTAGCTTTGTCTAGATCACCTCGCATCACAAGAGTCTTGTACTCAATCAGGCTTAGCAGTAAGGTGTATCCTATTACACTGCATCCCAAAAAAGAACAGGAGGATAGACATCAGAAACTTCCAAAATCAATCTGAAATAAACACACTAAATCTAGGCACCTACTTGAATTCTTTGTCAACCAGGAACACCCGACTTTGACTTGCGAGATAGCCCAACAAATACATTGGGCGGTCTAAATGATACATTGTAGTTACCTGATATTAAGATTTTAGCAAATATCATCAAAGTCTGTTCATAACAACAGTCAAATAAAGTAACCAAGATATATGCAGAATACCTCGCCTCCGACACAATAGTTAAGCTTTGAAGAAGAGTTGTTGTAAATGAAACAGTCACCAACCCATAGACCTGTCCTAACACGTTCATCATTCTCATGGAGAACCTCAAATGCATCCTCAACACCTTCTTCCTCAGTTGATCTTCCACTATCAAAATGTGCAGAAACTAAGTCGCGCTGTAAAACAGGAAAACAATAGTAAGAGCTTGGACAGTCTAAGAATTGTATAGAGAAATTCACAGATTAAGAGTGTTGTTGGACAGGATCCTCACGTTGTATTTCAAGATGTAGAATGACGTGTCACTAGCAATGGCTAATAAATCACCACTGTCAGCCCAATAAAGATTCTGCAAACGTTACATAGCAAAAATAAGAATTAGGAAAAAATAATCGAGGGGAACCTCCATCTGAAGGTGATATCGAATATGTGTTGAATTAAACTTCTCATAACAAACTGAGAAAAGTTAACCAGGATACCTTTACAGTGACGTCAATACGTTGAATCAGCCTACATTCAGCCCAGTCATAAAAGCAGATGAAGTCACTTGAACATATAGCTAACAAGGTTCCCCCAAAGATCTTCTCAGCTGAGAAAGTAGGGCGGATACTCTTTTTCTCCTGAAAACATTATTTTGTAAATGAGCCAGATCCAAAAATAGCCATCTCCATGAGAAGTAACGATAATAACCATAGAAACATCTTCTAACAAAACGTATTAGACAGACAGAAGGCGAATACGAACCTGGAAATTTTTGCTAAACGTCTTGATCTTTGATGAGCTTTCTCTAACCGCACACTCCCCCTCAGACGACCAAACGAATTCAAGTCCAGATCCAAATGACCTATTTCTCCAAGCCAAAGCCGTGTAGATTATATACTCCCCGTCTCCACAGACTACGACAAACCTCCCATTCGGATTGTGCTTCAAGCTCTGAGAGTCAGAATACCCACATATGAGACTGAGATAAGGCGAGAACAAGTACATATTCTGAAAATCAAACTACTTAACGAATTTTTTTTATCCCAAATGAACTATATAATAGCCCAAAACATCACAAACCCCATTGAACTAATTGCTGCTAGTAACACTCACTTGTGGATAAAGATCACAAGTCCCAAGCTCTTTAACAGCCAAGGGCAACCTCTCTCCATCAGTAACCTAAGATAGAGAAAAAGGGATAACAACATCAGGCAAACAAATGAACCTGTTAGGTCATCCTATGGCACAGTAGTTACAAGTACGGCCTATACCTCGTAACCTGCACCAATACTTTTGATGTTCGCAGTTTGAATTTCATTATGCTTAGCCCATATGATTTTTCCGGTATTGTCCATGCTAGCGACAGGAATTTCTCGTCCAAGTTTAACCATGATTGTTCCTTCATCATATCCAATCACAACCCTGTGAAGTGAAAACAGCAAGGTTTATGGTTTCGCAGGACAACTCATTGGAGTACTAAAACAAGTAAACTCTCAGTATCTAAGAACTTTAATCTTTACATATAGTCGAAGTTAGGAAGAGCAAAAGCAACCACAAGGGTGTCAATAAATTGAACGCCAGAAGCACAGATTCAATGAATGCTGTTTTAGTATCAACTGAGAGAGAACATCTACTCTAGTTATTAGTAAGGTCAATTTCTCGTCTTAAATGAAAGGAATGCATTAGAGGAGAGAGCAAAAATCCAAAAACTCACCGGCGTGAACTTTTAATGTAGCCAATGGCCCAAACTCTCTCGAGGCCATAATTTAATGTGTTCTCTAGCCTGCAAGAAAAAAGCAGACATCAGGAAATTTGGGCAACAAACAGAAGGACAATATAAGAAATTGGTAATGACGGCAAGGTAAATGAAGCCCAACTGAAGAATCATTAAATTATTAAACTCCAACAAATAATGTTCACATATTATAATACCTGTACGTAGTTGCATGCCAAATGCGAACGGTACCATCTTCCGAACCTGTGATTATAATTGGAAGTTCTGGGTGGAAACATACGGCAGAAACATTGTGTGTGTGCCCGTCCAGGGACTGGACACAACTTTTTGTTTGATAGTCCCAGACCTGATTTCGAAACTCAACTTGTAAATAACCTGAACGCACATAATGTCCAGTAGAAATGTATCATCTATCAGAGTAGTGAACAAGAAGCAGACCTTAGCTGTGTGATCATCAGAGCCGGTAATCAAATAGGGCTTGTCACCACCAGTGAAATAGTCTACACAGTTCACTCCTTTCTGATGGGCATCCAATGTAAAATTTGGGTCTGGAGAACCAAGATTCCAGATCTGAAGATGAGCAAGCATGTAAACATAGAATGAGCTACCACTTCTTAGAAACTTATGTGGACTAAGCCATAATCAAATAACAAGCATAGACGATTTCAGCACCTTTATGGTGCGATCAAGTGATGCACTGGCAAAAGTGTTGGTGTCTTTTGGATTAAATGTGACTTGCATCACATAGTGCGAGTGTCCCTCGAATATCTGAGTGCAAGCCCAACCTTTTTCCCAGTCCCAAAGCTTTATGAGCATATCATCAGAAGATGATAGCACATATGGAAGGGTTGGATGAACAGCCACGCATCTAATGTAGTCTGAGTGAGCCTCAAACACTTTAACCTTATCCATGGTATTGTAATTGTATACACGGATGTACATATCATCAGCTCCTGCCACAACCCATTGCTTTCGTGATATAAACTTGGCTGACCGAACTGAAAAGTCATAATAAAAAAAAATCAGCATAAGCAACAAACCCGACAAGACTAGATAAGTACATACAACAAGAAAAACTAAAGGAGCAGAAGAAAGAAAGATTTATACCTGGTAAATCGGTCACCTCGAAAGACTTTGCCATCACCTACGGATTATCAAGCACGATTCAGATTAGAATAATTTTCATGAACCATAAAAGCAGCCAACAAGTATATGAGAAGACTGTGAAACCTCCTCATAGGGAAAATAATCTTTCAGTCGCACTTTTGGTCATTCCTCATCACACAAATTAGTTCATCGAAAAACAAAGTGCATAGAAAAAGGAAATCAAATTATTAACCCACCTGTGTCTGGTAGTTCCAAATACACAAGGTTCCAGAGTACAAACTTGCTAAAATCCTGCAAGATAATGTGGTATCAGGTTCCATTCATGAAACAAAGGTAAAAAAACCCCTATAAAAGCAACGAAAATGGTGTAACTCTCCACAAAAATCAAGGATACCAAGTGGTAGAAACGAAAAAAGTATGAGATGCAGAAGGGCACAATCAAAAGCTTGAAAAATACCATGGTTCTGTAGGATGCAGATCCACACATTTGACTCTCTCAGATCTTTGAGCAAACTTTTTCTGATCCAGAAAAAAAAAACAAAGCAAATGGAATTATTATTATATCAAACACAGCCTACTAGAACCAGAGTGAATGATTTAAAAGAAATCCACATAGTAAAAACAATAGTACCTTGATCTCGAGTCTGAGAGGCTGTTCCAACAAAATAAGACAGAGAAACCAGTAGTCAGTAGTAACACACATTCGTGAATTCAAAACACACAAACTTTACCAACATCCTTAGCACAAAACAGCTAAAAAGTCTAAAAACCCCATTGAAACAATTCCAGATCCTTTTCGGCCATGATCCTTACTTCAAAATTGTCAAAGAGAGACTACACCCGATTTAAAATACCATTCAAAATCAGATTTTAAACAAATCGAAGCGAAACAAGCGATCTGAGATTACACGATCTCTCTCACTCACAATCAACAGAGGAAAATATACAGGAAATCGAGATCGACAGATTCACTCGAGATCTGAAGAGAGGAAAGATTTACACTACTCACCATGTTTACAGATTAAGCGGAAGGAAGCTGCGCCGTTCGGATCTCGAATAATCGCTTAAATCTGCAAATCGGAGATCGGTGGACGAACAACCGTTTAGCTCATAAAAAGGAATCTCAGTTTTTTGTTCGACAATTACGAACGAGTGAGCGGATGAGTAAGATATTACGAAATAACCACTACAAGTTGGGCTCTTCATAGGCCTTTCTTTTTTTTTTTTTTTTTTTTAACTCAAGATCAACTTATCATTAGCCAAATGTTTTGATACAAACAATTGTGACCACAATACCTCAAGAGGCTTTAACCACAATGTAATATATGGAAGTAGATGTAGCATCATCTAAGATCACTTATTTGGATCCTACATTGCCTCATCTAACTACCTATCACTTTGACCACCATGGAAACAAATTCACTTTACCAAAATGGTGAAAATGAACTGTCCCTTAAACCACTAATTACACGGGCATTGACTAAAACTGAAAACTAGACTTAACAAATGAATTCCAAACTAAGACCTTGCTGGAGATCACCACTTAATCGACATTCAGAACTTGGATCATACCAACTCAACGCCAAGGCGCATACTTCACCTTCAAGTCCCGTCCAGATATCAGTCATACCCCAGCCTTATTATATGGATTCCAAGCAAAAAAAACCACAATCAGTCATACCCCAGCCTTATTATATGGATTCCAAGCAAAAAAAACCACAAAATGAGAAGATACCTTAGTTGCAGATTTCTTTTCAAACACAGAAACGGGTTCCCCACCAAACTGGTGCGTTAACTGCCACACAAGACCTTCCATCACGAGTTCCTAGTCTTGACTCCAAAACCGAGCCGCCGGAACAGAGCGAAACAACATCTCCAAGAGCATGAGTTTCAGTTCTTCCGGAATGAAGAAAGGACGGGTTCAGATGCCGAAACCAACCAAAGCTCATCCACTAACACCTGCAAAAGAACACTGAAGCTCGGAGGAGAGCGACGACGGCACAGATTAGACATCTACGGAGGTACATGGAGCGACAAGGGGAAAATAGCTTCATCCAAAATCCAACCCTAAAAGCCGACCTCCGACAACGACACCTTCCTGACTCAACTCGCTGTGACTCCAAAAGCTCGGAAACCGCACTACAGATCTGAAGAGCCGAAGAAGCCAGAGTTCACACGCATCTCGCTGAGGGGAAGGGACGTTAACGAAGGCAAAAAGAAAAAGAGGAAAAAAGAAGGTAAAGGGTGACTCTCCGGCGACGACACAGCGACAACGCCGCCGGAGAAACGCGGCGGCTAGGGTTTCTACTGACTCTCTCTCTCTGTTCTCTCTCTGTATAAACAATATTTTTTTTTTCTTGTCAACAGCCTATTGTATTAACTTAATCGAGGATAACCCATTTATAGAGGTGATA
>NC_027753.1:9795555-9806116 GCF_000695525.1 Brassica oleracea var. oleracea
CCCCCAAAAAAAAAATTGCATAAACAAGTTTAAGTTTTGAATTTTTTTATGATATTTTTGAATTTTATGATATTACTTTTGAGGTGTACATAATAGAGTATTTACAAAAAATTTAAGATATTTATTTTAATGAGTTTTAGATTATTTTATGTGAATGAATGTGTATATACTATTTTCTCTTTTTTTTTTTGGAGGAACGCAATTAGTGTTACAAAGTAGACTGGCTACTATATTGTCTTATCCGAATTTGGAATACCATCTGACTAATACTAGAGAGTGAATCGATCATATATTTTGCATTAATGCACACATGTTAAACGTTTTACTTTTTCTCAAAAACATCACTAACAATATAATCTAAGATTACTTTATTTTGATTAAAACATAAGTTTTTATAGGTTTTTTTTTTATGCTGCTATGAAATAGCTTTTCTGGCGATAATTGATCTATCTTCTGAAATATGAATTGATTTCTATCAAAATACAATTGGTTATACATCTTATCTATTAAAACATAAGTCACATTTTTTAAATTTTTCATTAAACGAGGAAAACAAGTGATCATCAAATCCGTGGTCACGGCTTTACCGAATCATGTGATGTCTTGTTATCGTTTACCAAAGGCAACGACAAAGAAACTAGCGAGTGCGGTGGCACAATTTTGGTGGAGTCCAGGGGGAAGTACAAAAGGCATGCATTGGAAATCATGGGACAAATTATCTATCAATAAGAATGAAGGAGGTTTGGAGTTTAAAGACCTCAGATTTTAACACGGCTATGCTTGGTAAGTAGTTATGGTGTTTGATAGAGAAGCCAAATACTTTATTTTTCGAGTTTTTAAAGGTTGGTATTACAAGAATGCTTCACCCCTGGAACCAATTAGATCATACTCCCCTTCATACGGCTGGCAGAGTTTTGTATATGTTAGATCTCTAGTTAGCAAATAACTAATCAAAATGGTGGGATCAGGATACTCCATATCAGTATGGAATGATCCATGGCTCCTAACCACTCACATGATACCAGCAAACAAAAATCAACATAACATTTAACTGGATCTTACAGTGGACTCTCTCATCAATTCAGCTTCACGAATTTGGAACTCGCAGAGAATTCGGTATTTGGTGGATACCTAGGATGCAAAAATTATAGAAAGTATATCACTGAGTAAGACTCAGATGGAGGATAAGAATGGAGGCATTTCACAAATAATGAGAAATTCACGGTCAAATTAGGATACCACGTTTAACGAGTATATCCGAATAAGGAAAAACCACCAATAGTGTTTGAACCCACAGTCGATCTACTGAAAGCTTTCTGCTGGAAAGTTCGCTGCCCACCGAAGATAAAACATTTTTTATGTTGTGCCAGATGTGGAGCTATGGAGGAATCAATAAACCATGTGTTTTTTGAATGTCCACCAGCGCGTCTCGTTTGGGCATTATCAAAGATACCATCAAATCAAGATATTTTTCCTACTAGTTCTCTCTTCGCAACTATGGATCATCTGTTTTGGAGAGTGCTCCCGCAGATGGATGATCATCAATTTGCATGGATACTTTGGTACATTAATTGGAAAGGAATAAACGATAAAGTTTTTAGTAATTTGGATATTGATCCCAATGAAACGCTAAATTTAGCAGAAACAAAATCTACACTTTGGGTTGAGGTACAAGTTTTAAACACACAGAGAGCTGTCCAACATGTAGAGTGTACAAACTTACCATCAATCCTAGGATGATGGTGTTTTACAGATGGATCTTGGAAAGATAAAGAGATTTTTTCAGGACAAGGTTTGTATAGTACACTAGAAGCTTTCGATAGTTTGATGGGGGCAAGAAATGTCAAGGCTAGCTTCACGCCTCTTCATTCGGAGATGGAAGCGCTAATATGGGCAATGAAATGTATGAAGAATCTGCGTCAGTATCATGTCATATTTGCAACGGATTGTTCTCAATTGGTGAAGATGGTTTCGGAACCAACAAAATAACCAACTTTTGCATGTTATTTGGAAGATATTAAGACCTTGAAAGAAAGCTTTCTCAACTCAGAGATCATCCATGTACCACAAATGCAGAATACAAAGGCGTATAGTATAGCATGTAGTGTTAAGAAACAACTGTATTTTGTCCCTCACATGGATGCAGAGTTACCAATGTGGTTCGCAAAGTCAGTATGAGTCTGTGTATGTTGATGACAAAAAAACAGAAGCCACAACTTTTTTATGTGTGATTTTTTAAGTTGGACCATCTCCTACATAGTTACTTAAATGAATTTTTCTATTTGCATAATAATATCATAACAATAATTGTGATAACATTTTAGTCTTTTATTTCCTTAAGCAACTAATTAAAATTATTGCTAATGAAATCTTTTCATGATTTATTTCCTGAACATATGCCTTTTCTTTATTTTAACGTGTAATATTTAATTTTATTAATTTAACTATAGCTAAAATATAACCATGATTTTAATTAAAAAGAAAAATTATAAACGTATATTTTCATCTAGAGTTCAAGAGCACTATAGTACATATTATTCATACTAGAGATTTTCTCGGGCTACGTCCGGGTTCTTTCCCATTTTAATTAAATTTAGATTATTTTAGAATTTATCTTTGAGTATATATATTTTATACTTAAGAATGATTATGCTATCTAAATTAACAGACATAATTGTACTTTGTATTTTTTTTTTCTGGTTACTACAAATTGAAAATTATTAAAATTCACAGTTTGTCTTTTCAAAATAAAAAAATGCATATAAGCTGGTAAGCAAGTTTAAAAATGCATATGAATTTGTTCGTATGTGTTATGGCAATTCCGAAATGAAGAGCTATTGAAATGTAAAACTGATGTACATTAAAAGAATCCTCAAATCATGTCAAAAACTTTTGTTTCCATGTAGCAAAACAAATTCGAAATAAAAGATTAAGAAAATATAATATAATTCCATAAAAGATTAAGAAAATATAATATAATTCCATTTGATTGCATGTTTTTCCTCCTTTCATTAGTGTTTGTAGTCCCATCTGATAAACATTAACCATTGTTATGTCAAAGTTATAATGATCACCGGAAAGGACAACCAGATATTCCACCTTTGCTGTTAACTTGCCCCACAATAAGTGTCTTCAACCACCAGTTGGTATTAAAGATCACCGGAAAGGACAACCAGATATTCTATCAGTGTGTGATAAAGTTCATACATCCAAATTAGCGAATTATGGACATTTATATTGCTTTTGTTGAGTTTTTCTACAATTTTACCAGGGTATACATGCGTGTATTCAGGAAAATTAACTTTGCAGTAAGATGTATTACTTGTGTTCTTTCTTTACCTTGGAGCAGATGCGAGGTGAATTCAAACTTGCAGATTTGGCTTCTAAAATGGATAGGACCATCATTGTATTTTAACAAAGCCACTCCAACTGTAATCAAAGATCAAAGTTGCTAGTTCCAATCCCACCTCTGAATCCTCTGGATGCGGTTCAAACATTCAAACAAAGATAAAGAAAATGAGATGAAGGAGACTCATTAGTTTATGTATCCTTGTAGAATATGAAAATTAGTAAAGAGAACTATTGTAAGTTTGAGTAGTAGTTACGACACGCAATCTAGTAGTTTGCTATAGTATTGTCGCTACTTCACTTTCCATCTCAAACTCAGATAATGCATGTTGTTTCTAATGATAATTAGGAAAAACATATGAATTTGTATATCTTACCAAGGAAAACTCCAGCGAATCAATCAGTTTTCTCAATGAGATCATCGACGGGGATCCTAACTAATGATTCATCATTTCAATTGAGTGAAGAGGATGGGTTCATGTGTGTTCCCGTGCCAAGCCTACGACCAGTCTCAATACCAATGGAAAGTTGGTCACCGGTAATCATCATAACATTGGCATCGAGCTCAAGCCTCAAGGGCTCGTCAGATCATTTTGGCACTGTCATGTCTTGGTGGATCAAAGAGTAGCAGTAGACCAATAAGTTCCCATATGGACTACCCTCGCTTTCCTTGGTCTTCTCAGTTACAATCTACATTCGAATGCAAAAGAATGTAAAAACCAAAATTATATGGTACCAAAAATCTTTAGGTGATGGGTCTTTATATTACATACTTGTTGAGAAACCCCAGGAGAACGAAGCCCACATTCAGAAAAATCCATCAATAACTTCATGACCTTTCATCTAGTTTTCTCTCTGGATGTGATATCAGGTTAAAGAGAACCATATAATAAGTTATAGTTATACATCACCATCTTAGTTTCATTACTTTCTCAGGAGCTCATTTGCTGCTCCAATGCTAGTCTTCATTTTCATCAATGTATGAGATAGATATACGTTTACAGGATTAAAGGGAAAGAAATGCACCTCTTTGATTCCTTCTCTTGTCTATTTGAATTTATCAAGATTATTCAGCAAAAGGATACATATTTGACTAAATCAATCAAATTACCTCTTTTGGATCACCGAACATTCCTACAACTGAAGCATCAATGGCATCGTAGTTTTCTATTTTGGAGGCACAGTGATTTCTTAGAACAAAGACTGTTTATATGAACCTTCCAATCACTCGCACAGAAGCAAGAAGATCAGTTCCTCTCTTCTTTCCATGTTCATTTATGAAACGATACTACCATTTAAAACAATTTGTAGACAAAAAAAGACAGAGCAGAGAACTAAAAACCTTTTCATCTTTCATATACTCGAACACCACTCCTATTGTCTAGTTAAGCATCTTAATCACCCTGAGGAAGCCTGCTTCGCTAGCATGATTTTTTCTGATTCTTTTGGATATATGTGGAAAAGATGGACATGGTTATTAATTAAGCAAATAGAATCAAGAAGGATGTCTCTTAATCAACACTTAGGGATAGAGAAAATGTTTCGAAGAACCAAGCTCGGAGTACAGACACAGATTATATAGGTGCACATCTTTGTGGTCTCCAAGTTGTTGATGCAAACCTCTCTATCGTCTCAACCACTGATCCAATTAAGAAAGCTTAAAAATTAACCAATAAGCTAAATAGAAGATATAGAGCGAGAGACTAAGAAAGATGCAGAAGCAAACTCATGTCTGATCTTTATCTTAATGTATGTTCTCTCCATGTCACTCAATTGCTGACAATAGTTGTCAAGAAAGAAGTTAAATTAAGCAAGGGGATGAGAGGTTGCTGTGAAAAGCATGTAACATCCTGCTGAATGAAAAAAAAAAAAACACTTGAAAAGACAGAGCATGACCTGAAGGTAATCATCATAAGATATGGAGTGACGTATTGGCACTATATTTTCAGTGTCATCATAAACTAAACTTAAACTTTAGAATATAAGAAAGTACAATTGACGATTCTGTAAGGGAAAACTAAAGTACTTTATACGTGAACAATGGAGGTCATTCGATCGGCATCATAAGGTTCCCATCAACATATTCAGACTTGATTTCATCTATTGCAGAGAGAATCGAATGAAACAAAACAACATTAATACGATTACTGAATTTACCTGGATCGGAGATCACAGCTTCCGTGCTCAGCTGCTGGATGTTCTTTTGAGAGTTCGACCGATTTTCCTGAGAGGAAGAACCAACGATCGGTTTGGCTTTCTTGTGATAAGGAGGTGAATCGTAACTCACAATCCTTGATAGTTTATATAATGAGCATGAAGCAGTGGAGTAACTGAGAAGCCATAATATCCTCTTCAGTTTTCATAATTGATTTCGATTGGGCATTTACATTTAGAGAAGGTGAGACAGATTACCGTTTGTCGGAGAAGGTGAATCGAGAAAAAAATTTCTGCGACGGAGGCGAAGCGGCGTGTAGCAAGTCACATATGTGTTTGATGACATGGCAAATCATCACTTTCTCATTGGTTGATTTTCCTATGATACGACAAACTATAAGACAATAAATGTAGATTAAATAAGGGGCAAATATGCAGTAACATATACACATAATAATCTATGTTACTTTTATACTTTGTTGTATAGTTTATAATGCTCTTATTTTGAACATTCAATACGAACTGATATATATCTTTAATCATATTTTATGTTATTTTTATATTTTTATACTATTAAAACAGAAATCATGACCTTTTTTATATATGATTTTTTTATTTTGGACAAATGAAATTTTACATGACTTACTTATAATATTTTAAAAAATTTCTTTTTATTTGAAATACAAATAAATATTTTAAGAAAATTCAAACAAAAATTTTAAAACTATTTTCAGGATCTTTTTAAAATGTATTCCAAAAGGTACTTAATTTAAATTTTAATTATCATAAATTACAATTATAAAAATAAATGAATTAGTTTAGTTTTCATTTATAAACGAAAATTTAAATTACATAAATATTTTAATTACATTTTAAATATACTAACAATTTAAACTGATTAATTTTCAAAAAAACATTTTACAACGATTTTAAAAAGATCCATTTCTATTTCAAAATAATAAAAAAAATTATGCAACTTAGTGTATTTCAAACAATTTTTCAAATAAAATCTTTACTAGAAAATTATATCGAAGTACTATTATAGTTTCTTTTTTTAAAAAAATTGTTTTTTTACAGTATCTCAAAAAAAAAATTATCTATTAGATAGGTCTAATTTAATTTACTTCCATATAAATTTCAAATTTAGAAATAAAACAAAAATTATATTAAGTAGTATTGTTACATAATAATGTTTTCAAAATAAATTTTGTTACAAAATACAAATTTATAATTTTTTAGTAATAATATATAATCCACATAAACATAGGAATTATAGAGATATATAATATATAACACTAAATTACATTAAGATATTGATAAATTTTGCTACACAAACTAAAATATTTAGTATAAAAAGAAAAAATCCGCACGGATAAAAAAAAGTCTTATATGTCTATTCTTATTAACAAAAGCTTGTGTATCTATCTATAATAATAAAGTTGTATATTCTCTCTCCACATGCCACCACGACGTCAGGAGGGAGGGATTGGCGTTTTTGGACACGTGGCAGTACTTTCTAAACTTACGAAAGCTGCTTCACGTTGTTGTTTAATAATTTGGGCTACGTGTTTTTAATGATCAAACCAGTGGCCTTTTTGATTATTGTCCAAAACGGCCTAAATTATTTAAGGTTTGTTCAATTTTAGCAGGTGGAGTTGGAGAATCACCCATGGTGGTGATTGTCTTTGTAATGTCACTTGGAAACATTAATCCAAGCATTAACGTTTTCTGCGCCACTCCTCCCACTCTCACGAATTAAATTGGAAAATTGCCACAAATATCATATTTATAGTACCACTTTTAATGTTTACACTAATCAATTTTACTTTCACTTTTAATGAAGGGTAAAAGACACTTATACCTCTAGGGTTAACTAATCTAGACTTAGGGTTTAGAGTTGAGGGTTGAGATAGGGTTTTTGGAATGTGAAATTTAGGATTCTAATAAATATATAAATAAATATTTAAAATTTTTAATTTTTTTAAAAAAATAGTTTCAAACATAATCTTCGATTTTCAAAAAGAAATTTTGAAAAAAAAGTTTCAAAAGAAAAATTTATAAAAAAGTTTGAATTTGAAAAAGTATAATTTGAAAACATAAAAAGGGTCTTTTGAAAAATGATTTATTATATATATTGATAACAAGGGTATAAAAGTTTTTTGCCACTTAATGAATAAGGTATTTTTGAAAATGTCTCTTTAATGGTGGTAAAGATGAAAAGTGGTACCATGAAAGTGGTAAACATAAAATTTCCCCAATTAAATTGACCATAGGATCCTCTAAAGTAATCCCCTGAAGCTTCAACTTTAAATGGCTTTGTTATTTAGGATGAACAGTCCTATCAAAACAAAATCCCAAAGGTCTACATTTGTCAAGCTTTAAATCCATCAGTGGTGAATTCATCTATTCTTCTTGTCGATTTAAAAGCTGGATGCGGTTCAAACACCGCCGAGGTCCCTCTCCTCATATTCAGAGAGGCAAAAAATGTTAAGAAAGGTGGTCAACTCACGGGTGTCCACATGCTTCTCCTTAAAGAGAAGGTAACTCCGGCTAGCCACCACTGTGTTTTGTTAGCTCTTTTTATTCAACCATTTGATAGTCCGCTCTTATTATGTGTTTCTAAAACAGTCAAATAGTCAACGAGAAAATACCTATTCTTATTCCTAATTTATGTTTTTGGATTTAAGGTTAAACTAAGTCACTAACCAAAATTTATTTACTCTGGTTTTTTTTCAGTCGATTTTGATTCAAGTTTCACCGCTTAATACTTTCAAAAATCTCTCGAGGGAAGGAGGCATGTATGGCTGCATGGTATTGATGCCGCTGGAAGCATGTTTCACTGACCACACCAGCTTTGTCGAGGTCACGGAACAAGTGACCATCCCAGCAGAGTGTTAAGTTTATTAAATCCATGTCCAACTCTATATTATCCGATTAGTATGATATTGTCCACTTTGGGCCTTAGGCAAGCCCGCATGGTTTTTACTTTTGGTTTCCATCCCAAAAGGTCTTGTACTAATTAGAGTTGAACATCTCTTTATATATTAGACACTTCTTGTCTAATTCTCTATTGTGGGACTTAGTTTGTTATCTCACACAGAGAAGTTTCGTTTTCAAAAGTATGATCAACTCATGCCTTTGGCTGGTTTGTATAACAATTTTGAACTCATACTTTAACCTTATGTCCTCCATTTAAGCAGATTACCAGAAGATGCTCCTAACACTTATGTGTGCAATGTTTGTCGCACACGTCATGGGCGAAGTTAGTAGTATCAACACTGTTTTCGATAACGAAAACCATTCCATTCATCGTGTGATGATAACAATCCAATTAGACAGGTACAAAACCAATCAACTGATCTATCTTAAGTTGTTTAGTATTTTGTTAGTTTGATTAAGTGAGTCCACTGATAAACCAGACACAACTATGCGAAGCTCATAGTGTGTGTTTAATAAACTTGGTTAAGAAATCTGGTCGCAGTCAGTTGATTGGATTGCAGGAAAGACACATCTCCTTCTCTCTGCAAAGCAAAACTGGGTTAGATCAAGCAACTATAGCTTCCTTGTGCTTACTGATAAGTTCAAAGTTCACTTCTTTATGAGACTAAACCTGTGAAATATTCCAGAACAAACTCAGGATGAATTGGATGACTTCAATGCTTGGTTGGATATCTCCACTCTAAATCAAATGTATGTGAAAGTTTATAATTTTTTATTTTGTTATCTTATTGATGTAAGAGATGGTAAATAGTGCATTTTTTCTCTGTTGTGCAGAAGAAAAGTTGCAACCCAGGAGATGTAAATGAATATAAATCGATGGAAGCTAAAATCACAAAACAGAAACTTGATTTTGGGAAGTTTTCTCTTTGAAAAGAGATGTGAGGTATATTATACTCTCGTTTTGTGAAGCCTGCTCTAGGGCTTAAATCTAACGCGTCTTTATCCCAAAATTTGAAACGTAACTTGCACATAACTTTTAGCAAAAAAATACCAAATAACTTCCATAGAACGAGAATATAATTGTGGAAAATTGAAAAATACTACTACTTGATTAAATATAATAATAATAAACAGAGTATAGTTTAATAGTTTGATCTAAGATAACAACACGTAAAATTCACTAACACTATTAAGTTCTGGCTCGTTTCACTTATCTAATGGTTTGAGTTAATAGCCAAAACACTTAAAAACACATAAACGTTACAAGCAATTACGGAGAATTAACTCAGTCAATAATCACTGACAAGAACACTACCATGCATAAGTTGAAACGTTTAATACAATTTCAAATTCCACAAAAAATATAAATTAGACCCTCCAGCTAGAATAAAAAACTCAGACATTATCAATACACAATTCCAAGATGAACGGAGCTCACCCACTATCAACACTCAAAGAACTCCCTCGAGACATCCAAGGCGATATCATCTCAAGTGTTGCACGGTCATAAGAACTACCACACGTCATGTCATGCAATCATGCCCACTACTGTCCAAAGAAGTTGAAGACAACCGTATTTACAAGAATATAACCATCAAACTATCACACTACAAGAAAACAGCGGTATTCTGACGGACATTCCGACGGAAAATGAAATCCTCGGAATATCCTGAGGAATTTCCGAGGATATTCCGAGGAAACACAAAATTTGGTTTCCTCGGAATTTCTTCGGAATATACCGACGGAATTCCGAGGAAATACCAGTCCGTCGGAATATTCTTATGGAATACCGAGGAAAAATGTATTCCTCGGAAAAAATCGATGAATTCCGAGGATATATTATAGCCATTAGAGAGCCCGTTGGGGGATTTTAAAAATTCCGAAGAAATTCCGACGAACTAGTCGTTTCCGTCGGAATTCCGTCGGAATTTTCTCGGTCTGTCGGCAGGATTTCAACTATAAATACAAGCACCCCTCTTCCTCTCCATTCACTCCATATCTTCATCCTCCGTCTTACTCTCTTTACACACGAATTTGATTCATAAAAAACATATCTTCTTCAAATTATTTTCGTTCTTGGATCGATCGACCTCATTTGGATCCGAACACGAGATTGCTT
>NC_027753.1:9809390-9829830 GCF_000695525.1 Brassica oleracea var. oleracea
TCGTCGGTATGTCGTCGGAATAACGTTATTCCGACGACATACCGACGATTTTTTCCCTCAGTATGTCGCTGTTTTCTTGTAGTGTATTATCCATCCAAGTAGTTGCTTCTTTGACAAGGTATAACGATCTCATGTCAAAATATTTTTTCAGCTGAAAACATAGAACTTCATTATGATAAAGGAATTCAAGAATATTTTTCAAAAAGCAATCCCAAGCCGTCCTCCATCATCTACAAACATCAGCAGACGTTTTGTACATAGATATGCAATTTATCTATACGGTCTAACAATGCTTTGCATGGGTGAGAAAAATATTGATGAAGCCTACAGTAATAAAATTGGTTGGAAGCAAGACCATACATTCGAAGTTCAGTGTTGGAATCGCTTTAAGAAATTATTACAGTGACAGTAAGAAATTATTACATGGATTTCGTGATAAAAAAACTCAAGTGTTATTCAATCACATTAAAAGCAACGAAAGCCACAATACTATCCCATCCGGACAACATCAACAAGAGGTACGAGAAATGCTATTTTTTCAAGCAAATGACTAAATTTTTATACTTTATTTGAGCCATGGACATTTTTTAACTTAACATTAAGCATCAGACCGTCGCAATTTTTCATATTTGAACAAAAACAAATATTTGTGAATTTATGATGGTCACAAATATTTATATAATCTCATTCCGTTATGTTCAATAATTGACTATTCCTTTTTATTCTCAACGATATTATATTACGTAAAGTTAATGTCAATACAAAATAGTAATAAACTCAAGAAAAAAAACAAAAACAAAGCATATATCCATCAACAAAAATATTTACACATTCACAAACCAAACACACAAAACTCTTAAAATACAGTTACTAACACAAAGAAAATAAATTCCTCATATATATATATATATATATATATATTTCAAATAAAACATTAAATCAGAAAACCAAACATAACAAATATTTAGCACAAATGTCAAACAACCACAAATAAATATATATAACAAATATATTTCTTATATAAAATTAAAATTTCATTATTAAATTCAATTTTGTTAATTTTACTAAATAATAAAAATTTATAAACGTTTACATTTTCTAAAAGTATATTTTTTATTAAAAAAATAGATTTTTTTAAAACAAATATTGTATACATAACATCCACGTCAGCAAAATTAGCTGACGCATCCACGTTAGAAAAAGTTACAAAATACAAAATAAAATAATATACTACTATCACTAACTACTATCAAATTGATCCAAAAAACACATTATCAACTCATTATAAAATACAATATACGAACCCGGAATACCACTAGTTATAAATAAATCAGCTTCTCATTAGATTTTGTTCATTACCAAAACTAAAATCTTATTTATCACGGCTGAAGAACACAAACATATCTGCGTAAAAGTTTATGAATAAAAATTAATTATGTTGGCACATTATTTTAAATGAAGAATCACTTATAGTAGTCAAGAAAATCCTTAACGAACATTTTATCAGAAGATTGTAAGAGAAAATAGATCAAAAGAAACTCTTTTGGAAAAGTATATCAAAATAAGAAGTAAAATACTATAAATAGTTAATTTCGTTGTGATATATAACCTCAAAAAGGTAAGTTTATCTAAAGAAGATGAGTGACAACGGGAAGCTCAGAGGGAGACGAAGTGATGTCGTAGTCGGCCCACTCCCACCGCATATCGTCTCCAATCACTTCTCTCTCAATTCATCGTTACCATATAATCCCGTTTTGTTTCATACGAGAGTATGGTCCACCATTTCATATGGGCTCACATTTTTCAGCTAAAACAAAACATCTTTTTCTTTATATATATGGAGAATCTCGAACCAAAACTCGTGAATGGTCAAATATTTTTTGTCAATTGTCATTCATTAGTATCTATAATGCTTAACCATATGCTTGGCATTGTAATAGAAACAGTTACCACCAGCTAAAGATCAAATTGATACGAATTCAAGTCCTGGAATGCTTTTTTCAAATATCTAATTCTTTAAAATATCAAATCAAATACTTCCTTTACATTTTCCTTTTATTAATTATAAAGATCAGGATATATCCTAGAATAAATTTCTGACCTCATGGTTTTTGTACAAATATCAAGACGTGCACCAAAACCATTAACCACGTGTGACGTTTCAAGTTTTTTGTCTGGCGACGTATCATCTACACAATACTAAAGGATTAATATGTAATTAATAATATTCTAAGCATGACTAGTATTTATAGTCGACTTCTCTTTCTTTTGAGCAAAACCACAAACACAAAATCTTAAAAAGGAAGAATCTGTAGTTTTAACTAAAGTCTGAAACGAACAAAAATGTGCTACAAAAAGATTCTCCCACCTGTCATTCCACCGCCAAAGTTACCGGCGGCAGAAGTGACGGTGACGACGGAGGTGGTAGCCATCGCGAGTGTCCGTGACGCTGGCGGTGAAAAGAAGGTGTGTGTATGTTCACCGTCGAAGCATCCAAGATCGTTCAAGTGTAGGTATCATCATCATGAATATCAATGGCTTCCTTCTTCTTCTTCCTCTCCGTCTTCTTCTTCTTCACTCCAAAAATGACACATCAATATGTAATCAATAACTATAGTTTTATAATCATGGGTATCTGTTAATTTAATTAAAGTATAAATCGTGCATGTTGTGATTTTTATTTATCATCAATAAGCATAGTTTATATTCATGGCTAATTTGTCGATTTAATCGAAGTATAAATCTTGCATTTTGTGGTTTTCAACTAATAATCAATAAATATAGTTTAGATTAGTGGTTATTTGTTAATTTAATCAAAGTGCAAATCGTGCATGTTGTGATATTTTATAGACTTATCTTTGAATCATTATAAAAGGATGCTGTTTGATCCCAAAGATTTACAAGCCGACAACAGGAATACAAATAAGCGGTTACTATGGCTCCTGTATAATTAGCTTTTTAATTATTATTATCTTTGAAAAAAAAAATTATTATCTTAATTACAAAAGAAAGATGAAAAAATGATGTCACGTGACTGATTAATGAACTCTTAACTAATCACCAAGTTACCGAGTTATGAAAAAGCAACAATTAATCGATGTAATTGGATTTACTTACGATCACTCAGTTTTCTTTTTTTAGAAAAACTTGGAAGCACATGAACTTTGATGTAATATCGGAATTTAATTTTAATATAAGTCGGTCCAAACTAAACAAAAAAAATTATCCTATAAAAGACGTAATGTCTACACGGATTGACACAAAATCCATCATATTTTGTTTCATGCATAGTAATGTTAGAGCAGAAGAAGACGATATTGATGCTGTTCGTTTACGTGTCGCGCGATCTGCGACATGCGACTGATCGCAGGTCGCAGGTTGTTGTTCGTTTTGATGTCGCGCGACTGATCGCGCGATCAGTCGCGGGTTCCCATTCAAGTCGCCCGGAAAAACAGCGACTAAGAAAATTTTGATCGCGCGACTGGCCGCAGGTCGCAGATCGCAGGTCACGCGACACGTAAACGAACATAGTTTTAGTCGCAGGTCGCAGGTTTAGTTGCAGGTCGCAAGTCGCAGGTTGCGCGACACGTAAACGAACGTAATCTTAGTCGTAAGTCGCAGGTCGCAGGTCGCGCGACACGTAAACGAACATGGCCATTATCAATGCGCTTGACTTTGTAGTCAAGCGATTCGGGAAGCTTGACATACGTATCAACTATGCGGAGCATCATGTTCCGATATCAATAAGAACAGTTTTGATTGATTTAGGCTTTGAACGAAATATAGTAAAAATGCAGATTAAATACAATACATTTGTAATACAGATTGAACTGCATTTTATGAAAGTTTTAAATGTAGAATAAAATTAAATTATAAAATAATTAATGATTTGGATGCAGATTAATACCAGTGTTATTTTTTATTATCTGCAGAAAAAAAATATATGGTAAAACCATGCTGAGAACCAATCATATGGATGTAAATTTTATTTCTCTCTCTCTCTATTTTTATTAATTGTTTAAATTATTTTATTGTTAACTTATCCATTCAATTTTTTTTGACGTGTCAAAAGACCATTTTATTACTCAAGCTTGAGGTGGTCTGGGTAATCTGGCCGGAATAGAACAACCAATAAAATGTAATCCCCTGTGGAAGGATCTAGCAGTTTTAACTAAAAAATCTGAAATCTGATTGCGCGCTCGTGGAGCATGAATGATGTTGAAATCTGGGAAGCATATCTGTAGCGTCTCTATTTTTTCCAATTCCGCGCAAATCTTGGCCAGACATGAGGTTCCTTTATCATTGCAATAAGGTCCTTACAGTCTGTCCCAAAGCTCAGGCATGTTGAATGTTGAAGCATGTTCTTCATTGCCCACTGCAGTGCTTCTACTTCTGAATGCAAGGCTGATTCGCGTCTAGTGAAGTTTCTTGTCCCCATAAGTTGAATGTTCCCACTATTGTCCATCCAAACCCATCCACATCCACTAAAGTGAGCAGAAGCTGTCCAAGATCCATCTAACAAGCAAATATTACCCAAGCTTATGACTTGGGATTCCTCAGTATTGTTATCTTGTACCACTGGTTGTACCACTTCGTTCGCATCAAACCATAGGCTTGACATTCACTTTCTGCATGTCGAATAGCTCCAAAGGATCTCTGTCTATTCCCTAAAAAGTTTGTCATTCCTATCCTTCCAAATATACCAGATTATCCAGGGATAAGGATCTCTGTCTTGTTCTGGCTCGATAATGCTGTTTTTTCTCCAGAATAGATAATCTATATTTGTTGGAGTTGATGATAAGGACCAAACTTGTACTTGTAGAGCTGGTGGGCATTCGAATATCGCATGGGTTACAGATTCTTCTAGTTCACCACATCTTGGGCAGTAGTTATCACACCTCATATTGCGTCTTGCTAAGTTCCTCGTTACTGCCACATGACCAGTTAACAATTGCCATATAAGATGACATATCTTCTTAGGCGCGGTTAATTTCCATGCAAAGACTTGAAGTTTAGTGATACTCGGCTCCAAGACCTCCTTCTCCTCCTCTGTCTTTAATAAATTCGGACCCACCCAATAATATCCAGATTTAACTGTGTATTGACCATTCCATGTGTAGTTCCAGCAGAATGTATCACGACGATGAGTTGAGCTTATGGCCAAACTCCTTATAAGCGGTATGTCATCGACATAGTTCTCCAATAGACCAACATCCCAATCCTTCAATACCTGATTAATGAGGCCGCTAACTCTCAGATTAGGATGCATAACTGGCGCTACAGGGATAGCTGATCTCGCAGGGGTCGTTGGGATTCACAGATCCTCCCACACCTTGACTTCATAACCTGAATGTATCTTATGTCTGATTCACTTTAAAATAAACACAAATTCATTTAAAATATAGTTTAATATGTTGTTATATTTTTCCTGTTTTTATACAATAACGTATTTACGAACTTTATTAATAAAAGTAGTATAAAAATATTTGTGTGTTTTACTTAAATATTATTTTGTATCATCTAAAATATGTAATTATAGTTATTTTATTTATATTTTTGATATTAATTATCATTAAGTTGGATTCTGTGTATAATATTATTCGATAAAAGAAAAGTATATGTTACCGACAAATATATATTAACATATGTATGTATTTTTACATCTTTGTGACTTCCCAAGATATAAAAAAGAGTGGTGAGAACTACAATTGAATTACATAATTTTATTAAAATTTTAAGTTAGAACTTCAAATAAGATTTTTTTGATAGAAAAAACATACAACATGGCCGACTCAACATTTATTTGGGTCCATGGGCAAAAAAATAAATTAAGCTTTTAATGTTTATGTTTATTTAAAATTTAAATATATTTTTTAAAAATATATCATCAACATCTTTATAAAAAATTTGATGGAAAAAATTATATACATATAAAATATTAGCTGATCCTGCATAAAGAAATTGACAACGTTACTTCTATGGTTTAAAAAAATGATATGTAAAATGTGAAAATGAGACAAAAATATTTTACCGCAAACATTAGAGAAATTAATGTAAATACATAGGGGGCAAACAAAAACGCTTCATATTAATTTTTTCAATCTCATTGTATGTTGTAAGTATATTTATTTTTTATATAATGTTTAAATTTTCATTGTATTTATTAAAATAACAATTATTATTGTTTGTATATAAGAATTTGTATTTTTTGTTCTAGATATTTAATTTACCAAAAAAAAATTTAACATTCAATCAAATAATATAATTTAAAAAATTATTTTAACCAGTTTGATCTGCATGATCTGTATTTGTTCTTCTGGATCTGTGTTTTTTTATTTAATCTGCGTTTTTTATTTAATCTTCGTTTTTTTATATGCATACCATTAGAACCATTAAAATTGATCTTTAGGGTGAACATCTATGGAGCTTTCGTAGGCATGAATGAAACACGCGGCTCGGGGATAATGATCATTGTGAAGAAATGGTCAATAGTGTTTTTGGAGGCATTGGTCCACTGTCCACATTCATATGTTGGTTCCAACTTCCGGTCACTCTTTTCTAGGCTTGACTAGGAGCGTTGCAGATGGGCTTGGACAGCACGAGATACGTGCAAGGCCGGCTCTGGCGACAGGCCGCTAAAACCTGGGCTCTGACTCTCTTTTTCCTTTTAAACAATTTTTTGGAAAAAAAATCGATATCCCTATTTTATGGACTAATCAATAAAATTCAATTTACAAACCAGAATAGAAATATCATTTTTGTTAGTTTGTCTTTTATTTTTTCTTCACTCTTACTACTACATTTTTATTTTTTTATTCACACTAAGAAACCTTTGAATTTTATTTTATATTTAGTTTTATTATTGAAAATACCATAGGATAGCACTAAAATACTCTAAAGATCAAAATATTTTATTAAAGAGGTAAATATACGTTTATATCCCTAGGTTAACTAATCCAAACCTTAGAGTTTAGAGTTAAGGGGTGGAGATTTGAGATTAAGTTTTAAAATTTTATAAAATAAAAAAAAAATATTAAAAATTTGAAAATAAAAATTTGAAAAATAGTTTCAAAATGTATTTCGAATTACAAAAAGAAAATTTGAAAAAAAAAACAAAATTCAAAAAAAATTCCAAAAATTTTTATAAAAAAGTGCGAGTTTAAAAACATATAATCTGAAACTATAAAAAAATATTTTATTTATTTATGTAATTATTTATTTATTTGTATTTATATATCTAGGGCATTAAAGTTTTTTTACCTATTAAATGAAACATTTTGGTCATTTTCTTCTTTAAAATCTATTTTTGCGATAAAAACTTGAAAATGGTATATTTAGGAGAATTGTCCTTTATTATTTCAGGTGATCATTTTTTTCTTCGCTAATGAATATTGTTTAGCGTATTAATGTGTCATGTATCTTAAACTAGGGTAAGCCCGCCCTACGGGCGGGCAGCAGATCCTTAAATAATTTAAGTAATCAGAGTAAATATTTAATATTAGTTGTTATTAAAATATACATATTTCTTAAATTTTGTATATGTATATTTTTATCAAAATTATAACTTTTGTGCAAGTTTTTTTTTTTTGTTCATTTAGTTGTGAGTGTGATTATGTTAATCGATTAGTGTTGTCTACACAAAATTTCAATTATATAACTAAAAAAACAACATGTGAGCATATCCAGCATTGTCGCTGATTTGATTCAAAGTTGCAAAATTTTATAGATTTATAATATTCATAACACTTCTCTAAATTTAAACTTTAAACATTATGAGTTAAATCAAATGAATCGACCAAAAGAAAATACAATAGGGAAACATTGTTAAACCATGGATCATGAGAGATATCTTTAGGTCTTATAGAGCGAAAAATTGAGTTTTGATCTATTATTTTTCCTCTGCAGTTAAAGAAGGAGCATAGACCTTTTATATCTTGTTTTTGATCAAATGGAAGTTTCTCTACCATTTGTTTAACAATTAGATATAAAAGCATGAGAAAGCAAATGATCGTGGATAAAAAGAAGGATCATGGGTGGTAGATTATTCTTGGCTAAGGGATTTTCTCTTTTAAGCATTATCTTGTTTTTTCTTTAATTTTGTAAATATTTATTAGGTGGTAGATTATTCTTGGCTAAGGAATTTTCCGGCATGGGATTATATGTATTGACGTGGTAGTATCGCAGTTTATGTTAAATTGATGGGTTAATCGTTTTGTGAGTTTTTGTTTATGTTTTAAATCACTAAACAAAATATAAACAGAAAAATTGTCTCTCCTACATGAAGGTTTTCAAACTATTATGGTATTGTATCGCTTTTGATTCTGTTTTTGCCGCTTTGTTTCACTAATCGAGAAATATGTCATGTTGCTAAAATAAAGAAACAAATATTAAAAATTGATAACTGAAAAAAAAATTTGAACACCAATTGATAAATATAATTATGTTTATGATCTACGCAAAAAAAACAAAATAAAGTTCTACATTCAGATATGACTGATAGCATAATCAAGTAAATAGCACTTGTAGATAACATGCAGCATGAACAAATACATATATTATACACATATATTGTTATTCGATTTAGTGTAAAATGTTTTTTTCCTAATTCTGATAAATATAGTTTTAAGATTTTGAATCGGAGATTCCAATACGGATATACCCAAAATTCATTGCGTAAAATTTTTTTGTGTGACATGTTTGGTATATCAGAGGAGTAACAAATAACTGAATAATTGTTTGAAAAAAAAAGAAAAAATAAAATAGATTAAGATATTTTAAAACAATAGAAAATCAAAAGTTTAGTTCTAGTTTCCAATAGATTAAGCACTCTGTTACATATATAGTGTAACTAAAGGGCATGAAGCATACGTACAATTATGAATGAGAAAATGGCGAAATCACATTTTTTAAACTATGACAACGTGATAAAGGTCACCACCTGGGTTTTCAAGTAGCATTAGCTATAATACTAAAAAGTGTCACTAAAACTGTTCCAGTGTTTTGTAAAATAGATTATAATTGAGTTCAATACTCATCTAAATGCATGTCATCTAAAAAATATTTCACAACGTGTGCTTATAGCTTTCACTCTAAATATGAAAAAGCATTCCATAAAACAAAGTACAATTTTACATTTGCTGTTTTACAGCTCTAACATAATCATGTCGATTTGTTGTCATTCCAATATTATAATTATTTTTTTCAATTCTATGACTGGTTCGTTTCTAATATTGGTAACATGTCAAGACATCTTTCTGTTTGTACCATAATAATTTACTTGAGGATTAATTGTATAATTTCTCATTCCACCAGCAAGGGCTGCCATCAAAAGTGCAAACAAAGCTGCAGAATCAAATGTGTTCTCCTCGACTTTGTCCTCTGTATCTGATATCGTTAGACTTGTTTACTCATCAAAATGGAACTCAATACCGAAGCCTTCTCAAGCTTTCTTAAGCTTTGATAAGAACTCAATACCGAAGCCTTCTTAAGCTTTGATAAGAACTGTTTTGCAGCTTAGAACTCTCAATATCATAGCTTCATTGTCTTCGTCGCTTTCAGACAAATAAACCCCATAATAACACTGTAACACCTTTTCCAGAAGGTTCCTAGCAAAACCTGAAGCTCGGGTAGAAGTCACTTGGTCTATGACTGAAGAACACGTGACCATGGACGCTCAAACGATGGTCAAACCATGGGTGCAGAACTAAAGGGTCGTGGTCAACCATTCTCCATATGCTCATGGGCTGGAAAGACCGTATGTTGAAGAAACTCGCGTTCTTCTGACTCGAAGATCCAGAGAAAATTAGCATCAATCTCTACATTGGGGATGGCACTGCTTGTCTCAGGGAGGCTGTTAAGAGTTTTCATTATGAGGGAGTGTCACTTTTTCAGCAGGGCCATTGTCTTCAGCTCCAAATACATTACTGCGTTAAGAGGAACAATTTTGTGGAACCTATGACGAAGAAATAAAATAGAAGCATAGAGATAAAATAGAAGCACAAACATAAAATAGAAGCACAGACTTGAACCAATAAGAGAAACATACCTGCAAGAGTGAGCTCCTGAGCAGCATTTGGTGTATTCTCAAACAATGGAGACAGACTTTATGAATTTCGTCAGAAAAACCTGAAACAGAACATAGCAAATACCATCATCCATTCCACACAACAAAATTTTCAATCTAAACTTGGCAGCACTAAGCTCTGCTGAACGATCCTCAACACATGAATAATCTGAAAAGACGAAGCTCACATATATTTGAACCCTCGCCACATCAACCATCAATAAACAATGTAGGGTTCGAAGAGTGCATACCTTAAGCCGAGACAACAGATCACTGCAGATATTGTAGTCTTTCCCAACAAAGGAACCTAATTAGTGGTTCTTTGATTGAGTTCCTCACAAAAGAACCTAACAAAGTCATGCAAAACTTGAGTTCTTTGATTGTTGGTTTTGCAATTTTCGTAGCGGTTGTTGTTTATCTGTGTATTATATACCAATCATTTATCAACAAACGGATTAAAAGACTAATCCTTAAGATGTTTTACTAAGATCTGGATACAAAAGTTTGATAAATATGAGTTACAACGCCGCCTTTAGATTGATACGAAGATGATTATGAGTTTTTTGAACATAATACCTTAGCATCGATGAGTAGCATGTCTATCTATCTCCATCAGCTCTCCTCAGCCACCGTTGATGTTCCAAGCTTCCCAAAATCTGAGTAGCCTCACCTGTACGGTGGAAGAGCAGTGACCAGCTTTCAAGCCAGCCATGAGTTAGCCACTGAACAGAAAAATACGTATCTGACTGTTTTTAGGAATTGAGAGGATGATTTTCATGAGATGAGGACTGACCTTTTATAGTTGGATAAACACCGACTGAAAGAGAAAAAAGAAGCATTGTGTGGGTCGAAGAATTAATTATGGTTCTTAATGGCCATGAATGGAACGTTTTGGAGGAGAAGAACGAACAGACTCGAATGAAGATCGACCAAGAGATTCCTAAGGCAGATTCTTTTCAAACAACCTAAAGTAACTCCATTAACGCCGATGGTTCTGAATGAAGATGGATTCGGCTCACGTAGAATCCATAGATGAGGAAGCCTAATAAGGCGTTAAAAACGATAAATCTGTAACTCGAAAACGTTTCGATTGAGATGTAAGATTAAACAACGTGATTGATACACTACAGAGATATTCTTCGCGTCGATTTGAGCATTTCAATCTTTCAGAACTCCATTGTTGAAGTCAGATATCAAAGAAAATGAAGAACCCCAAAATTCAAGAGGAGGCGCACAAAGAAGATAACGTTGTCTCGTCTATGGGATTTACTCCTTAACTGAAACCTATAGCCCAGACACAAAATAACCCAAACAGAATGTAAATGAAAAGCAGCGTTTCTAAAATAAGACACGTGTCAGTTTGTGGTTTAACGAATTAGTGACGTGGCAGCATAGGAGAAGATAATAGCTCTTCTCTATATAATAAGATAGGTTTTCTCAAAATATGTTAAGCGCTCAAGGGTTCAAATTACAACACAAAAATTTATCACGAAACAATTACGGTGTGATTCTGATAGTAACAAAAACATATAAATACATAGAAAAAATATATCGAGAATGTTATTATTATTAACTGCGATTCAGCATAGTTGAAAATTATACTACTTTAAATTTTTGGTTGATTACTCATTTGTTATTACATTATAAACTAAACTATAAAGGTAAAAGAACTAAACAAATCTTACAAAATATCAGATGATGTCTCTTGAATCAGATAGGTCTACAGCTCTGACGAGAAATTGTCTGATTAACTGTATTTATTAGAATCCCACATGCCACTTTCGCCTGTTCATCAATTAAAGAAGAAGCCGTTAATGAAAAGAATCAAATAAAGGTATAATATAAAGTCTTAGTTGTCATTAATAAACCGAATAATTGCGTAAAACTTGAGTTGAAGTACCTTTAAAGGGAAACGGAAGAACAAAACGCCAAGTTTCCCGTTAGTCTCGGTAACGGTGTCAAACTCGATGGAGCCCTTGGCCAAATCATGTATCAGGTTAATGACGTCAGCAAACACCGTGACGCCGTCAAGCTGGGTCTCCGCTTCAAGATAAGACGAACCCATAGCCTTCACGTGCCCGCCATCCGAACTCACGTGACCTAACGTCTTCCCTCTGTAACCAATCGCAACGTCAAGCGCCGTGAAGTCAAAAGAGTACACGTCAGCATTGGATACTTTGAGCGTAACGAGCATCGTCATGTCTATAGACGGCACCGGTCGACGGTGGACGTGCACGTGGGAAACTTTGACCCGTTCGATTTTGATGCGTGGATCTGACGGCCAGAAGATGTAGATGAGGATCGAGGCAAAAGAAATGAGAAATAAAGAGATGATGAAACGACGTCGGCTGATCGAGGAAGGATGTGATATCAGAACGGCGCCGTCTAGATCGCGGCTGGATGAAGCTAAGGGCTTATATTCCGGTGACGAGGGAGTTGCTTCAGGATCATAATCTCCGGCCATGGCTCATGAGAGATGAGATGTTTGGTAAGGTTCGATGTATAACATATAGATGCCATGTTGTTTATTTTTTAGTTGAGTGTATGATTAAACTTTATTATTAAACTAGTTAATAATTGATTATGTGGAAGAACATCTTCATATTTGACTTGTGAAGGGGTTAGAAGTTATTACTTTTAAATTACACTAGATTATGTTTTTAGTTATAGTTGTATTTTTTTGTATAATATTTCTTTTAAATGATTAATAATAAGTTTTAATAATTATATTAAAATGCTGACAAAAAATAAAATAAAATAATAATTGTATTAAAATAGTCAGACCACACCTATATCAATAAGTCATGTTTCTGTTTTAATAGTATTGATTCGGATTCACCAACCGGCCGGAAATCCTGAATCCGGTTTACATCAAACGGTATTACTATTACGTTAACTATTTTGGACCGGTTTCCATTATACCCCATGTTATATGTTAAGTTAACTTAGATTTTTGTATTCATAGACATATATATATTTGGACAAAACTTAGGTTTACCCTTTATAGTGAACCATTAAATTCACCATCTTTCTTATAACCAATTAAATTGTCACCTAGATAACTAATAAAAAATATTAAATTTTATTTAAAAAATTTAAAATAGTTGAAAAAAAAATGATGTCTAACAAAACCTTAAATCCTAAACTCTAAACCCTAAATCTAAATCTAACCCCTAAATAATAAACCCAAACCCAAACCCTATACCCTAAATCCAAATAGTAAACCCTAACCCTAAACCCAAACCCTATACGATAAACCCAAATCACAAATCTTAAACCCAAACTGTAAACCTAAATCCTAGACCCTAAATCCAAACCTTAAACTCTAAATCCAAAGCCAAATCATACACCCTAAACCAAACTGTAAATCTTAAACCCAAATTCAAACATTTTGGGTTTAGGGGTTAGGGTTTGGGTTTAGGATCTCCGATTGAGGTTTAAGATATAGGGTTTGAGTTTAGGGTTTATGGTTTAAGATATAGGGTTTGAGTTTATGATTTAGAGTTTGGGTTTAGGATTTAGGGTTTAGAGTTTGAGTTTTGAATTTAAAGTTTAGAATTTAAGATTTAGAGTTTTGTTAGTGGCATCATTTTTTTTGTAAATTATTTTTGATTTTGTTTTTTAAAATTAATATTTTTATTAATAATCTAGCTGGCAGTTTAATTGATTATAATATTGAAAAATTTGCGTCGGGGGAACCTAAATTTTGTCCTATATATTTTATATGTCTACTTCTTTCTCCTCTTGTGATTTCTCATTGTTTCTACCTCCTGGTTTCGTGCGTGGAGGAGAGATTAATCCGTAAGGCAGAATCTTCTTCTTCTTCTTCTTTTCAGAGTCTCTTCTTGGAGAACTACGACTCGAACTCGAACTAGAACTCAAACTACCTTTAGACAGTGAATCCCTTGTCCAGCTCTCTGAAAGAACCGATTCATCCTCGCTTTGATCATTTACTGTACTTTTCTCTTCCCTAATCTTCGGATCATCAGTTCCTGTCTCTACCTTATCATCAATCTACACATTTTTTTTTCATACATTAGAACAAAACAAGGCTGAGAGATTGATGTTTTCTCTCTATATATTAAAAACTTGGAATACAAGTTTACTTGCGAAGATGAAGTTTGTCCAAGCAGAAACAGATTCAGAGCTGTAGGATCCCATTCAATCGAAAACTCTTTAGAAATGTCTTTCACTGTCTGAATCTTGAGTTCACGTGATGGTCTACTCCGCAATTCAGTTTTCTCAACGAGCTGCAAAATTTCAAGAAAGACAAGATATTGCCAGGGCAAGGAAAATACTAGACTATTAAAATCAATAAACCAACCTCATGATTTACAGATGAATGAATGAAACTCCCAAATCTATGAGTAAACACGGCTCTAAGATCCTTAAGTTCAGGAACATCAGGAACCCATGCAGCTGCATGTATCAAAGAGGAAACAGCTTCTTTGCATTCTTCAGGACATTCCCTAAATAAGTGAAGGAAACAAAAGAAATAGTAAGTAAACGTTGAGAACCTTTGGAATGAAAACAATAGATTAAAGGGAAACATATTAGAACCTTTTCTTCAGCATTAGTGTGAGATTTTCAGATATACAGTCACAAAATCGTTCAATGATATCATAACATGATATAATCCTAAGCTCTTCGAGTAACATTTCTGCCTGCAACAACAAGTTATTGGCAGATTTAATAAAACTTTAATTCATTAGAACCTTAGAATTTTGTTGGAACTCAAATTTAAGACATGTTATGCGGATATATTTAGGGGAAAATTTCTGTTAAATTCTTTTGATAGTTAGAAAAAGGAGTCTTACTCTTGTATAAGCATTATACTCAAGGCCATTCTTGAGAAAATCCACAATGTCCATTTTCAAGAAATTAACCATTGCAATCCTTTTTTTCCTCACTATATCGAGCCGAATCTTCATGTAACTGGTTGTAGACTTGCTGCATTTCATTTCAACAACAATAATGAATAACCACATAAGAAATATTCAAAACATTCAAAAACAAAGAAGGCTAACCTTTTCTTGTAGAACTTAGGTTTGAAGCAACTAAGAAAGATGTTCATTGTTTTCGATTTCTTGAGGCAGAAGAAGGCAACAAGATGAATGTTCTATATGAAAATCCGGAAGAATCAACCGGTGGTTTAGTGTCTAGAGTCGAAGTAATACTCTGAATCAGAATCTAGCAAAATCTATGAAGCAAAGAAACGAACCATAAAGTTTCTTCTGAGAGATAAAGAGAAAAGATTATGTATTATCCAAAAGAAGACCTTTCTTGACATGCCTTTCATTATGGTCTTTATTTATTCTACGAAGCTTAGATTTTTCACTCTAAAGCTTAATTAGAGAGAGTTCAATTAATTAGTTTACAAGCACTTTAGCTGTAAACTTCCAAGAAACGTCGTTTTGGGCTCTAATTTTCTTTTCTTTTTGCATAAAAAGTAATTGGACGACAACAAAAAAGTAATTGGACAAAGAAATGTCGAAAGGCTCGGTTCTACAGTCAGACATAAAGTGTTCGGACTTATGCAGTGCCGTGCCAGTAACAACTTCCATAAACAATTAAAAATAAAATGATTCTGCTTAAGAAATATTAAAATAGTAAAAATTGCTCACATGGTAAAAAAAACAAAAATATTAATTTTAACCTTTTCAAATAATCATTAACCAAACTTTTTTTTTCATTAACCAAACTTTTAGATTTGACAACTTTACCTATTCTTTTAAAATATATAAAACAGCCAAATCATTTAATGGTTTATATGATATTTAAGTAAGTATAAAATATCCAAATCAAACAATTTATTGAATGACATAACCATTGTTGATTTATTTTATTATATTTTTAACAATCAAAAATGAGTTCTACACTATTTTGGTTATTTTGGTTAGGAAACCATAATTTTACTATAAAAAAAAGCTTTGTTTTATTCATTTTATTTATTACAAAGCTTCCAACTTCAAACATCTCTTCTGATAAAATTATCAGTTGAGCTAAGATTAAATAGATGAAATTAAAAAAATATGCCTTTAATTGTTTCACGAAATCTATTTACTAAAGTACATATATAGACCTAATTACGAAACGAAACCCTAATTACTATACTAATTAACTATCTCCTAGCTTCGGCGAAGGTCAGCTAGACGAGCCACCACTTCATCATAATCAAGAATCTTCGGTCTCTGGAACAACGACTTTCTCTTGTAATCTTTTGTTGAGGAAACTTCGTTACTGCTTGTGCTTGTGAGACTCGCACTGCCTTGGGGTCCGCGCAACCTCGACTTTTCTTGAACAGTACTCTTCTCTTTCTTCTCGTCGTGCCCTTGTTCATCGTTTTGTGCTCCTTGTTTCTTGTAAGGAAAAATCTTCTTCACCGATTCTCTTCTTTTAGAACTCGAGCTTGAACTGGAGCTCAAACTGCCTTTGGACAAAGAATCCCAACTGATCTTAGCCTCTTGAGCAATCTCTTGCAATGTCTGAACCCTAACTTCCCTTGAAGGTTTTCGCCATACAAGTTTCTCAACAAGCTGCACGTCGTTTTTTTTATAAAAAGACCAAGATTTGTTAAGGACATGGATTTTAATTACCAAGAATGTAAGAAACTCAAACATAATATTAGCAAATCAAACCCACCTCTTGATTTACATCAACGGGATCTCCATATCTACGCGTAAACAAAGCTCTAAGATCTTTAAGTTCAGGTACTTTGCGAACCCATGCTGCTGCATATATAAGAGAGTATACAGCTTCTCTGCATTCTTCGGGACATTCCCTGAAAAAATTATACAAACGAAAAGTTGTGACCTTTGTAGAGTGAAAAACAATCTTGAGAATGTAGTGAAAATACCTTTGCTTCAGCATTAACGTGAGATTAGAAGAGATGCAGTTACAAAATCTCTCAATTAGATCATAAGACGCTATTATTTGACGGTATTCGAGTATTTCTTCTACCTGCAATATCAAGATTGACATATTAAGAAACAGAGGAGGATGAAGTTAGTGAGAGAGGAGGAGTCTTACTTTTTTATAAGCTCTTTCATCATCTTCTTGGCCGGTCTTGAGAATCTCCACTATATCTGTCTTCAAGAAGCTAACCATAGCGTTCTTCTTTTTCCTCTGTATATTGAGCCGAATCTTGATGAACTTGATCAAATGTTTGCTGCATCCACATGAAGAAAAATGATCTTAAATTAGTAACATAGAGTACTACAAACACACTTAAATTGAAGAAAGCTAACCATTTCTTGTAGAACTTTGGTTTGAAGTAACAGCAAATCATCTTTTCGTTTTGAATCAAGATCGAATCAGAATATAGCGAAAGCTATGAAGCAAGGAACCAAAAAAGACAGTTTTTCTGAGATGCTAGAGACTATGATATTTTTTGTTTGTTTTAGTAAATGTTTGAATATTCTCTATAATGCTTTTGGGTTTTGGCTTTTTGTAGATGAAATAAAGTACTATTATCCTTAGTGAGTAAGTTCTTAGAGACTTGGTTCACAAGCTATTAGCTAGCTACAACTCCTAGAAGCTTCTTTGACACGACATCGTTTTTCCCTTTATCACATTTCTAAGGCTGAAAACTAAGTCTCTGATGGTGGGACCAATAGCTGAATAACTAAATCTCTGATAGTGGGATCAATTGCTGAAGCTGATGAACCACATCATGACATCATTGGACGCATGTATGGCACATTCTGTGTACAAAAATATAAACAAAGTCCACAACTTTCTGAACCATAGTCGCTTCCGGTAAACCGCACGCTAAAACCGGATCAAGAAGCTCTAACCAACCGGTGTTTTATAGCAAAGTAATCCTCAGAATCAGAATATAGCACAAGCTATGAAGCAAAGAAACGAACCGTAAAGTTTCTTTCAAAGAAATACTCACATGACCACGACCAGGGATGGGAGGTTAATTATACCGACCCAAAATTTTAAGAAATCGGATAAAACATATTTCAAGAACGCATGGTAACCGTAATTTCTAAGAAGTTTTTATTTAACAAAAAGTGAAAGGCTAGTAGTAATCTATTAGGGTTGAGTGTACCCATGTTTGTCATAAGTTCTACTGGTAACTAAATTATCGGTATTTGGTTATTCTAGATTTGAGTTTTGATCCAAATGGTTAACATGGTAAGCTGTCACAAACAATAGATCCACCCCTTAACATTAATCAGAAGATATTACAAACTCGTGTCATTCAGTGCAATACGCTTTTGGACTAGTTTACTCTGTAGTACTAAGTGTGTTTTCCCATAACTTACAGCATCAACAGATAAACATATAAAAATAAGATTTTATTTTCATTTCCGTCACTGATCTAATAAGATTTGAGGTTTCTTATAAATGTTGTCGTAATCTTCTTTGTTTTCATTAAATTTGTTAAACACTATATGGCCACATAAACATATCACTAACATTTAATTTAATGCATCAAAATGGTTCAAAAAAGTTTCTTCTCATGAATAAAGAGAAAAGATTGTTGTTGACCAATAAAAATATAGAAAAGATTGTCTATTATCCTAAAGAAGAAGACTGTTCTTGAAATGTCTTTCAATATGGTCTAATTATTCTACGAAACTTGGATTTTTATAACTCTCAAGCTTAGAGTAAGTTCAATTAATTATTCAGAGCTACTAAGTTTACAAGCATTTAAGCTGTAAACTTCGAGGAGAGATTAAAAACATCGTTTTTGGCTAAATTTTTTCTGAAGAACAAATAAAGTGTCGCAAGGCTTGGTTCTACAGTCAAACACAAAGTGTTCAATTGAGATTCCTGCCGTGTCGCGCCAACACTAACAAGTAACAACTGCCATAAACAATTAAATATAAATTGATTATCTATCTGTCTATAATAATAAAACAGAGTTTTTTCTCACCTTAAGCTGTCCACATCAGCAAGGAGCGATGGGCATTTTCCGACACGTGTACAACTTCCCCAAAAGCTAATCTATATTATTTTGGTTTCTCTTTCGTTTGCGAAAACTCAACACACCAAAATTGGCCCATTAAAATCGTTCAAACGATGAAAATTAAATCCTTAATAATGACCCGTTAATGTACTGCAAACAGACTCCACAAAATAATGGCCATTTAAGGTCCACCTCTACTTGCAAAGTTTCCGTCTTCTCCGTTGCCCTCTTTTGCAGTGCCGATGAGGATTCCTCTGTGGTAAGTAACTACATCGCATTGAATCATTTCATTAAGCGCTTACATTAACTTCATCAAGCCACCTATCCCACTACGTCAAGTTCGTAACCCCTCCACACCATCGATTTGATAATCCCTAATTCCTGATATCTATAAATAAAGTCATGAAATCCTCCCCTTATAACAATGATTTATTTATCCTATTCATTATTAAACAGTTTCCTTACAAAACAATGGTGTCCTCTCCGATCATGCTCCTCAGACGGTGGTTACCCGACTTCTCTGTTTTTGGGAGGCAGGCAACGTCAGGAAAGGTGGAGTGCTCATGTGGATTGACATGCTCCTCCCTGTGAAAAGGTAAGCCTATTCATTTTCGGTCGCATATCTCTTCCTATTCTTAACTGCTCACCCTACTTTATTTGACGAGGTTCTTCATGTTTCTTCCTCTTTACAGTCGGCTCTTCTCCAAGGTTCCATCTTTGCACATCGTCTAAACATGTTCAAACATCTTCTGAAAGATGATTTTATTTACGACCTAAGTGGCTTTGATGTAACGAGGGGCAACAACCACTTTAAGCGCAAAGATTCACCTGTAGCTATTCCATTCATCAACAACACTAAATTAGTTGAACTCACTGTGGGACCACCTCCAATACCACTTGAGCTCTTTAGGTTCCATAGTTACGAGCAGCTACAGGCTCTGGAAACACAAACACTGAGTTTCTCGGCCTGTTTCTGATATTTTATTCAGTAAGTTCATTTCCGGTTAAAATAACCACATTTATCTTATTTTCTCTTGCATACATCATATTGGAAGTCAGTCTCATCTAGACAAGCTGCAATGAGCCTGCTCACTCCTCAGACAATTCAACGCATTATGGCAAACATTTGTATTGATGGGTACATCTCCTGTCTCAAAACTAATTAGTTATTTTTAAATTATTTCTATTTCCTTTACGTAGTACCAATTTGCTACGAATTAGCTATTAGCAAATTATTTTATTGCTTTTCCATATTATTATGTTTGTGTTAATAAACTTACATACCACGGATCTGCATACGTTCGTCTAGATGCTTACTTTTCAGTCCCTGCTCCGATGGTGAAGCTATCTACAACACACACTAGCATTACATGTGTTGCAGTCCCAATGAACCAAACGGCTCCACCAACTGAAACCACAACAACTGCACAAGTCACTGTTGGCGATAGCTCAGCAAC
>NC_027753.1:9830052-9833104 GCF_000695525.1 Brassica oleracea var. oleracea
ACAAAACAAAACAAAACAAAACAAAACAAAAAAAATACATTAAAATTATACTCTCTGTCGGCACCAGGCTGTGATAAATATACCAGTTTATAACACAGGAGAAATCACAATCCAATATAGCCCTGTTCGTTTCGTAAACTGGATGAGAATTCCAGACGCGACATCTGCACGCAGTAATTGGATGCAGCAATCAGATGTTGTTCGTCCGCGTTTCTGGAAATTTTGGATCATGCGTCTAGAAATTGTATCTGGCTGTAGCTATGTTCGTTTTGCATTTCTGTATTTTGTATATGGATGAGTTTTATGTCAAATGACCAAAAGCTCCTTGTCTTCTCTTTTAGTCTAAACATGTATAAAACTATATCTAAAATTCAATTTTCATGTTTTAACTTGTAAAAAATTATGTTTAATTACAAATAAAATAGACATAAATAAAAATAAATATCAAATTTAATTTTTCATGGTTTATAACATTACAAAATAACAATAATAAACATTAAACTCAAAATTCAAAGTCTTAAAATAACAAAATAAAAACTCAAAGTCTTGACTCAAAACATTCAAAAACTGAAACACTCAAATCTGAAATATAAAACTCTTGACATAAAAACTCAAGTCTGAACAATAGTAAACATAATCTCTTAACTTCAAGAAGATGATCTTCAAATGTCTTGAACACTCAAACCTGAAACATATAAACAATACATCACACATGCTTCCTACAAGCAAATAAACAACTGAAAGACACAGATGTTTAGACTTTTAAGATATACAAAATACTCCCATTCAATTTACAAACGTGAGATGCGAGAGAGAGAAAGAGAGAGAGAAGAGAGAGAGAGAGATAAGAATAAAAACCTGGAGGAAGTGACTGCTTGATGATCATATGTGAAGCTAATATGGAAGTCGACTTCCTCTTGCTATCCTTTCAGTGATTGCATCACGTCGAATCTCCATTGCTCTATCACCAGATGGAAGGTATGGAGTATGCTCAAGCTCTTCTACTGCTTGGTCACCATGATGTTCATACTCATTTACTGTTTCCCAATAAGTGAAATCACGGTCTTCATCAGATGAATCTCGAATAAAATTGTGAAGTGCCATAGTTGCTGTCACAATCTTCACCCACTTTATAACATCATACTTCGGATGTTTTCTATCTAAAATCCTCCACTTCGCTTTCCAAACACCAAATGTTCTTTCAATCACAGAACGTAAACTAGCATGCCTCCGGTTAAACAGTTCTCTAGAGTTTGTTGGTGGTCCTCCCCTAGCAAACTGGTCAAGATGATACCTAGTTCTACGATGCGGACCTAGATAACCGGTTCTAGTTGGATAACCGGAATCAACTAGATAGTACTTACCATCTGGTGGATGAGGGAAGAAGGGTTCATGTGTCGCACAATGTGTAAGAACTTTCGTGTCATGAGCTCTACCAGGAACTCCCACGTATGCGTAGATGAATCGCATTTTCATATTGCATATTGCGAGAACATTGATTGTCGGTTCTCCTTTCCTGCCTCTGTACGGTTCCGGATTATCAGACGGAGGACGAACAGGTAAGTGAGTTCCGTCCAAAGCACCAATGCAGTCTTCAAAAAACGGCATGTACCTGTAAACAAAAGAGAGATCAGAGAGAGAACTTAATGAAACAATGTGGAGAGATTATATCAAGAACCTACCTATCATTGTTTACTAGAACAGGACTTGGAGTAGTAAACTCTCCTATTGATGGCTTAATGATGTCTGCAGCAAGCTTTAATAGAGCAGAGAGAACTTGATCTAGTTTTCTATCCACCGTATCTACTGAACGTTGATATCTCTCAGCTAAAGCTCGAACTGTTAAATCTTGTGCAACCATTTCAACAAACATTGCCACACTCTCTTCATGATAGACGTTTTGTGATTCTTCAAGTTTGTAGTATTGTCGAAGCCTAAAGCACAGATTCTTAAAAGTACCTTGATTCATCCTTAAGATGTCAAAACATTGCTTGTCACTCTCAAACATGAGGCGCTGAACACGGCGCCAACCTCCACCTTTGTTTGTTCTGAGCATTTGTCGAGGAAGAGAAGGAAGATTTGTAACTCCATAAACATCTTCTAGCATATGATACACGAGCTCTTCCTCTTCTAACAAATCCATATCATCATCCTCAGTTAGCAATGCGAATGTATCCAATGTTGTTGTCTCGTCGCATATCTGCTAAATAACAAGTAAACCTGTTAAACAATGTCATATTCAAATACTGAAATTCTACCACAAGCATGAAGGTAAAAAGAGTTAATAAATACTAATATTTTTTCATAGAAGGAAAATGTCATGAATAAACAAGAAAACTTCACATTGTTATGCATAAAGATAAAGAGAAACACAAGACTCAAACAGATAGAGAGAAACACAATACTTAGACACTAGATAGGAGAACATAAAACTCATGCATATCTGCTTTCACCGGTCTCTTCCTCCAAATAGATAATCTTGTTCTCGTCATCTTCATAACTTAGGAACGTCTGTCGATTTGTAGCAGCTTCCCTGAGATGTTTATAAGCAGCTTTGTACAATGGAGACCACATTCTGATACTAGACAGTGAATGCAAGACACTCATAGCCTTAAGCTGGCTGCAACTCAAATCTGGATGGCTTTCTATTAGGTGGTTTTTGTGAGAGAGTATATCATCACGTGATTGAAGACTACTTCTCATAACATCTGCTGCTTGTTCTGCACGCCTTTTCCGAGAAGGCTTTGGGACACTAGAGGCTCGTGGAGCATTAGAGACTCGTGGACCATTAGAGGATGAGGGAGCATCTGGTTCAGGATTGGTTTGCCTTGCTGGAGGATTGGTTTGCCTTGCTTCAGATGCGGCATCATCATTCTCTACCTCCATATTGTCTAACTCATTTTCACCTTGCTGAGCACTCCACCCTTCAGCTCCACTTACATGAACCCCACTGAAAATCTGTTCCATTAGATCTGCATTTGCCACTGGTTTATCTTTGTATTTCCTAGCTCCAGGCCATTCCTATAATCAAATAACAACCATCACTCATGAT
>NC_027753.1:9833472-9837920 GCF_000695525.1 Brassica oleracea var. oleracea
ATAAACTTACATACCACGGATCTGCATACGTTCGTTTAGATGCTTACTTTTCAGTCCCTGCTCCGATGGTGAAGCTATCTACAACACACACTAGCATTCCATGTGTTGCAGTCCCAATGAACCAAACGGCTCCACCAACTGAAACCACAACAACTGCACAAGTCACTGTTGGCGATAGCTCAGCAATGGAACAACATGTTGCAGCAGCAGAGAGGGCACTCAAGAAACCACGCAAGGCTTAGCTGCTTAAGTTACCCATATGAAGAGTTCTCTGCATTTTCTGAAGTTTTATTTGCATTGTCTTCTTCAGCCATCATTAGGTTTGGCATTCATGTTTGCAACTTATATAATCAATAAAATAATATTTCAATGTTAAGGACCACCGTGTTGATAGTCAACACGTTCTTTTAGTTAACGAAGGAATTTCAAATACGTTACATATTTGGTTTGAAGCTTACACAAAACAAAACAAAACAAAAAAAATACATTAAAATTATACTCTCTGTCGGCACCAGGCTGTGATAAATATACCAGTTTATAACACAGGAGAAATCACTATCCAATATCATTATCATAAGAAGGATGAGGAAGAACCATCTACCCAAAACCTGCACATGGTTATTTGATTGTTATTTCATATTCTTGTCTAATTTTAACCATGATTGTCTTGCCACTATTTTAGAATAACTCTTGCTTGGTAAATGATGTTATAAGTATCTGATTAGTTGCATGATGATTTAGTTTGTAACCAACGGTGAAAGAATCTACAGCTCTTTACTAAATATTGGATGTAATTACTGCATTTGTTAAGATACTCTCTCTACTATGTTGTTCTATAGAAGAAGCATCAAACTCTGAATATTTTTTACTTCATGCTATCTAACACATGATGGTTTTCATAATGTTACAACTGAGTTTTCGTATTCTTGAGTATGATAAAAACGGCTTTAAGCTATTAGTATTGCTCGAAGAAACACATTGGGCCGAGGCTTAAGATCCCATCTCTAATATATGCGACTGTGAGCTTGTGTGTGTTTTAGTTGCATTAGTTAATATCAATGTGAAAAGTCTCAAGGTATATCAGTATCCAACACATACTCGAAACATATTTCATTATATCTTTGTAGTTTTTCATACTTTAACATGCAGCAATGGGAAGGCCTGTTGGAGATGCTGCCTAGCTGGGTTCCAATTTGCAAATCTCTAGTGGTCTTGATTTTCTTCAAGTATCAAGCATATATCTCTTCTGTTTTGTTTTTGCTAATGATTTGGTTCTGTAATAATCTGTATTAAAATCAGGGGCCAAATATATTGTCACAAGCCAAAAGCCCATGATATGAAGTGTTAGTTTGTCAACTTTGTTACATTAACACTTGAACGATTATCGTTTGAAGAGGAAAAATAGTAAATTATAAAAACTCCATAAGAGATCTTAGGTGTTCAATTTGGATTTAGATTTAATTTTGGTTCCTTTTTTTTTAAATTTCAAGTTTTTGGTTTATAAAAAGGGAAATTCTACTAAATAGATATTTTCAAGTTTTGGTCACAAAAATAGAACACAAAGAGGAAAATGACCAAAATGTTTCATTTAATAGGTAAAAAGACCCTAAATATATAAAAAATAAAATTAAAAATAAAATTTTATAGTTTTAGATTATATGTTTTGAAATTTGTTTTTTTTTTCAAATTTTCTTTTTATAATTCGAAAATACTTTTTGAAACTATTTTTAAAATTTTTATTTTAAAATTTTTAATATTTATTTTTTATTTTATAAAATTTTAAATCTCAATTCCAAATCTCCACCCCTTAACTCTAAACCCTAAGGTTTGGATTAGTTAACCCTAGGGGTATAAATATATATTTACCTCTTTAATGAAAGTCATTTTGATCTTTAGAGTCTATATCTGTGACATAAACTTTTTTAGTGCTATCCTAAGGTATTTCCCTTATAAAAATTAACCATCATATTAAAATCATATCTACATTAGTTTGGCTTAATTTATATATTGTCCGTCCTCGATCTATTTGATTTTATACCACCAAATCATAAATATATTTAAATTTATAATATTTTATATGATTAGAAAACGGATAATATTAAACACACAAATATATTTTCAGTAACCTAATTTTAAATAGAATGGTATTTCTGTTTGGTCAATTCTCTCAAATAGCCATTTTTAAGTTTTTGTCATAAAAATAGCTCTAAAAAAATAAGATGAATAAAATAGCCCTTTTTATTTTGAAAGTTTTAATATTTTTTTTAAAAAAATTTGAACTCATCCCAAAACCCAACCCCTTAACTCAAAACTTAGATTTGTTAACCATAACGGTATAAATGCATATTTACCTTTCAATAAAACCGCTTTTGGTCATTTTTCTCATTGGAGGTTTATTTTTGTGAAAATAAATTAAAGATGGCAATCTAAGGGAATTTTTCTATTCTGGTGTTTTATATAAATATAAAAAAATAATAAAAAGATTAATAATTATGATAATTTCCATAAAATAAACATAATAAAAGTTAGTGATATCAAAATATTTTAATTAACAAAATTTAACATAAAATAAATATGTCATCGAAAAATTGTTTATTTGTTTGGTGAAAATGAAAAAATATTAACCTTCGGAAAACATTTAGTTTATTTAGTTTGGTGAAAATGAAAAAAAAATAACCTTCGGAAAACATTTTCATTAAAATCAACGGCTAATACGGTATTTTTAAAATAAGTTATATATATATATATCAATTATATTATATAATTTATTAGATATCTAAATTACTATCTTTAAAGTAATTTTTTATTGGTTTATTCGGATTGATTGGTTTATAACCGAATTCTATCCATGTACTGCGATTTAGAAAAAAAAAACATTTGATTTATATGATATTGGCAGATCCAAACCACTTTCTTTATTTTGGTTTAGTTCATTTTAGTTGGTTCATGTTTATCGTATTAAACATCACAATTTATTATTCCCTCTGTTCCTAAATATAGGATGTTTAGAATAGTTTTTATGTTCCACTATGTAGGATGTTTTCATATTTCTAGGTAGTTTTAAGTTTGTCAAAAACTGTGTAACCAATCAAATTTAATAGTTCTATTTTGTAATTGGTTGAATAGTTTTTAATTTAAAATTTTAATGATAGTTTTTAGATTAAAAGTAACTTTCTTAATAAGTGTGTTTTACCTAAAAAATCTTATATTTAGGAACAGAGTGAGTAGTAATACTGTGAGATGGTTTTCAAAACCGACTCTTTCAACCGCTCAGACATCCATCCCCTTTTCTTACCTACTTTGACTCAGATCTTCGGCATACCTCATACAAGATATGCACATGAAAGGATATTCAATCAAAACAAGTAAATTTCTTCACAGTTTGGCTGTTCGGGTGAAACAAGAGAAACAAATATATCAATAACTAAAATTTACAAACGTTTGTGTCACCAAACTTAACTGCATCGTTTGCCTCTTCTCCCTTTTGTTCTGCATCTTTCCTTTGCAATTAATAAATAGTGATTTCCTTCAATTTTTCCTTTGACCCACTAAAATTTATGTCTACAACGATTATCGTAGTGATTCACAAACAAAATATATGACCATCCACTGAAAACCCTACAGGCACTAACCACTATTAAATGGATCAAATAAGAATTTCGAACTCATTAGAAATAAAAGATACAAACCCGGCGCGTAGCGCCGGCAAACCACTAGTTGTTGTAAAACGAAGGTTTGAGAATCAAATGTTTCTATCTATCATTAATGAATAAGTGTTCCTTTATATAGGAGATTACAAGATAAGTAAAATGGAAAGTATCCAAAACCTAAACTCACTAGGATTAGAAAAACTACTAATACATAATAATGGAAAGATAACAATTACAAGGAAAAGGAAAGATAGTTTCTTTTTCTCCAAGCCGCCTCTCTCTCTCAGGCCGGTTATGGACCGGGCCTGTTATGGACCGGACCGGTTATGGACATCCACCAATTGATTTATAACACTCCCCCTTGGATGCCATAACCATTCAGGGATTGTAATACGCTTAGTGTTGCCTCATTAAAACCTTATCATGAAAAACCCAGTGGAACAAAAACATGATGAAGGAAAAAGAGTACAACACGTACTACTCCCCCTGATGTGGACCTCAGTGGAGGTTTCTTCAGTCTGCGCATTTGATGCGTGATCTTTCCTGAACGTGCAGGTAAGCTTCCTGAACGTACAGGTAGGGAGTAAACAAATCGGCCAAGTTCATTACTGAACCGCAATTGGATTACTTTGACCTTTCCGGTCTCTTCTCATGTCTTCTGACATCGTGTGTGCATGGTCAAGAAGTGGACCTTTGGCTGTCGACTACTCTTAATTAGGTCGGACAGACTAAACACACTGTGGACAATATATACTGAGCACGAGGTACTTATGAACTTATAGTCTCAGGTCGTAAACC
>NC_027753.1:9838192-9838392 GCF_000695525.1 Brassica oleracea var. oleracea
GTTGTCGTGGATCATACCACGCACCGGAAGATCTATTAGGTCATGGACCTCGACTACACGAGCTTATGGACGGCAATCATGATGGCTGATCTTTCTTTTCTACTAGCCATGATCAAAGAAGAAGGGCCAGACACCTCTAGCCAGACAGATTTAATAAATAATCTGTATCAACCAATTAACTTCTCTTTAGGCTGGGTTAG
>NC_027753.1:9838623-9839890 GCF_000695525.1 Brassica oleracea var. oleracea
GGAAAACATGAACACCTTTACACCTCGTGATCATGTACCATATCTCACGGTTTCTTTTCCCTCACAAGACCCATCTATTTCACTGGTTGATTAGATGGCGTTTCTGTATATATGTATGGCCAATACGCCTATCTCTTCTTTAGATACTTTAAACCCCACGTTTATCTTTTCAATCTAATATTTAGTCTTTATGAGTACTCTTTCGTGAGTTCATGATCCTCGTTTATATCTTTAAACTCAAGTGCTACTACTTTATGTATCCTTATACAAATATAACTCTCATGTGTCGACACTTATATATGTGTGGTTCCATTGTGTTCCAGACATGGTCAAATCGATTTGAGATTTCATTATCCAGGACCTTTGTTACCTAGTAGCTTGGCGTCCCAAGCTACATGGTTTGGTACCTTAGATGTTTAGCTGCGCAGCCTTTTCTCAATGTCTGGTATGGTTTCTATTTTGACCTCGGATCTGTATTCTATGCACCTTTTCTTTCTGAGGTTCCTTATCTTATGGAACACTTTGGTCTATCTTGTATAGACTCTGTAGCAACTTGACTGTGTCTCTAGGACATCAGATTTCGTTTGGTGCTAAGCTGGTTATGACTTAGTCATTCTTTTCTTTTCTTTTCGGGTCAGTGTCTGGCATCTAGATTAGCTAGCTTTGTATAATCTTTCTTTGGACGTCTTAAACCATACTTTTAATCTGAGGATCTTCCCAAGACAATGATGGTTGATACCATTCTATTTCTCTTATCATTCTTTTAATCTTTACCAGCTTATAACTTTCTCCTTTTAATGTTGGATAGTCGGATTCATTAGTCATGCAATCCGTGCACCTGGCCTTAATCTGATCACTCATATTTGGCTCAAGGTCTCTTAAAATGTGGGAGAAAGACATACTTTTATCCAACATATATTCCCAATCCTCTTCTGAGGTTCCATCTTAGACGGCACATATGTCTGTGGTGGTTTATTCAATAGTCTCTTAAGATGGTATTTGTCTGGCTCATGACCCGTATTCAATCTGAGATGGGAATATCTATGCTCACTTATATGGCCTGATGCATATTAACCTTACATACATGTAAAACTTGTGATGTCCCTAAGCTTTATAGACTTTAGAGTTTGAACCTTATAGATAATGGCTTATACGGCCGAACCTTTGTAGGTAAATGGCCTTTGCGGCTGAGCCGTTTATAGCATGGTCATAGACCATAGTAGTACACGAATTTGTAGTATTGATCATGTGTGATCATGGATCACGG
>NC_027753.1:9840009-9841335 GCF_000695525.1 Brassica oleracea var. oleracea
TATCAATCTTTGCATCAAGTTTAGACCAGGATGGCTAATCCGGTCATATAGTGTATAATTTTCGTGGGGTATACCAATCTGGTTGCCATGGCTTTTGCCTTTATCATACTGATCTTTGCATAGTCTAGATCAGTAGAGAATGCATGTATAGTTTCGATCGCTCTTTGTTTCCTTTGCCCATTGTTTCTATATGGAAACCATTATCATATATCTTATAAACTCAATGGGCTTCTATGGGTGGATATAGAGCATTAGGTCTTTTATGTGTGCTCTTTTTAGGCACTACTTAGCCTCTTTAGGCGCCAATGTACTAAGTCTAGCCGTAGCCCTTTAGGCAATTCTATACTGGTCGCAGGCCCTTATCTGACTGACTATACCCGCAACATTGCCTTATATATTGGCGTTTTCTTAGTCATATCTAAAATAATTCATTTATTTTATAATATAAGTTCTTAATTCAAGAAAATCACAAACATAAAGCAAAGCAAACACATAAATCGAAATCAACATTATTCTTTTTAGACAATCAGATGTTTTAGCCTAATGATTCCCCATTACATATCTTATGGCACACTGACTTGGTCGAGTGTGGTGGCTTAGAAATGCCACGGCCTCCTCTCCCTTAACCATGGCCAAAACTGGGTCCACAACCACGGTTATAGTGATTCATATGTACATGGTCGTATAAGGTAGTTTGGCTATGCCCACGTCCTTTCCATTCATCACGGTTACAGCCGTATGGTTTATCATGATGGACGTGGCTGCTTTCTTTAGATTTTTTTTTTCTTTTCCTCTGCAGCCTCATTGGCTTCTGGTAAGCAAGCCTTCTGGCTAAGGTTTATGCCTCACGGCCAAGAAGAAGCCACACGGCCATGAGGAAGCCACACGGCCAAAACAGGAAAACAAGCTGCACGGCTAATGATTCAATTCAAGATCAATGCATATAGTTTCTTGTGTAATTGCAATCCTAGCATAGATGCATTCTATCAGTTTATACAATGTACTCAACACAAGCAAGCTAATCGGCCAAGCAAAGAACAATCATACTTGATTTCAATTTCAATTTCAATACCGTTCTAACATGAGATTCTATGTGCAATTGCAATCAATCAATGTGATTATGTTTAGGTATGAATACAACAAGGCCACACGGCCACAAATATGATTATGTCTAGAATAGTTTAAACTAATCCTATAGTTTCAGATTTCAATTTTAAACAATCTAAACTACATCATTAGGGTTTTAGTTTAAACTTGCCAATCAATTCAGATTTCAAGATTCAAGTTTAAACAATGATAATCATAGTTCTAGGTGATCAATCAATA
>NC_027753.1:9841536-9866353 GCF_000695525.1 Brassica oleracea var. oleracea
GGTATTGATCTATTATCCTATGGCTTTCATCTTTTTAGAGATTATATTTTAGGTTTTCAATCTTTACAAAACAACCAGATTCGATTCATGTTTTCAGATTTCGAATTACCTTTAGGGTTTTGAAGATTGTAGAACCGCACCAACAAGAGAACCTCGAGCTGGACGATCGGACGCGAGCTGGAACAAGCTGGAACGCGAGCTGGAACGGCACGCGTCTGATCGGGAACGCGAGTTGTAGCTGTCCGGGATGCAAGCTGAGAACAGATGAAGCTGAGGTTGAGTTCGTCTAGTATCAGGAACGCCTTAGGGTTGGGGCTGATCGGATGAACACGAGCTGGAACGCTTGCAAGAACAAATTAGGGTTCCAAAGCAAATCGGTGCGCTCTGTATCGGTGCGTGAGGGCGCGTCAGTGGTCAGATCGACAAACGGTTTACACTGACTGATTCGTCTCGGCAAGAGATTCGATTTGATATCTTGATCGTTTTCTGGATCCTTACGGTTTGGGAGAACGGCCTCTTTGAAGTTCCAGGACAGATTCCTCTTCATTTAGGGTTTTTAGGGTTTTTAGTGATTTTGGTTTTAGGCTCAGGGTGTTAGAGGCTATCGTGATGATAACGTGTTGTAAAACGAAGGTTTGAGAACTGAATGTTTCTATCTATCATTAATGAATAAGAGTTCCCTTATATAGGGGATTACAAGATAAGTAAAAAGGAAAGTATCCAAAACCTAAACCCACTAGGATTAGGAAAACTACTAATACATAATAATGGAAAGATAACAATTACAAGGAAAAAGAAAGATGATTTCCTTTTCTCCAAGCTGCCTCTCTCTCTTTCTAAGTCGTGGCCGACTCTCTCTAGGTGTATGGACCGGTTATGGACCGGGCCGGTTATGAACATCCAATAATTGATTTATAACAATTATGCCATAAATAAACAAACACTAACTAGGATCCCCTCAGTGCCACATAATAAAATAACAAATAAAAAGTTAAAAACTAAAATATAAAAATATCAGTTCCAACTTCTTTTTCTGATATGATCATTAACCAAACTTTTAAAAATTGACAATGTAACCAATTCTTTTGAAATAGAAAATTTTTTTTTACAAAATAGATCGATATTTCTCTGTCCAGAAAAAAAAACTATTTTTCTGATTATCATTAGTAAACTAGTGTAACAGAGTCTTATACAAAATATGTAGATATTCCAACTATTCTGAAACTGAGTTGCATATATGTAAGCACGGTTCATTCTCTGAAAATACAAAAACATTCCAGTCTCTCTTTCTCTATAACGTATGAGTTTTTTTTTTCTAAGCGAAATTCCCTAGAATAACATTTTTTAAGTTTTTGTCATAAAAATAGATTTCAAAAAAGAAAATGACCAAAATAAGTTTTATTAAAAGATAAAAATATTTTTTTACAATAAGATTAACTAATGTAGACTTATGGTTTAGAGTTAAGTGGTGGAGTTTTGAGGATAGAGTTTCAAATTTAGAAAAAATAAAAATTAAAAATTTTAAAATAAAAATTAAAAATTTTCTAAAGCTATTTGGAAAGTGTTTATAAAATATTTTTCCGCTGATTTTAAAGTAAATAAATTAATTTTAATTTAATTATTTATATGTGTATGAGCACGGGAAAAGCATCTAGCAAACAATTATTTGGTAAAACTAGTTTTTTTTATAATTTAAGAAATCCGCTAAAAAAGAATCTTGATTAGCAAATGTAACAATTATTTTAAGAGAAAATTGCTAGAATGTTATAGAAAAGTTGGTTTATGACTAAAGTGTTATACATCTTTTTTAAATTACTAGAATTTTTGTATACCTCTAGTAAATGACAATAATGGTCTTTGGTTAGTTTTTTTAATTGAAACTATTTTAAAACATTAAATTCATATCATTAATTAATTATCCATATCAGCAATAGAGAACAATCAACTGTCTCTTTAATTACATAAACGTTGAAAAAAACACAACAACACGTACAACTACGTCGAAGAACTAAAGGAACCCTAACCGCCGCTTTTCTGAAATCGTCGTCGACATTGTGTTTACTCTCTCTTCCTCGAACTAACTCTCTGTCTTGTCTTCTCCGGTATCGTCTTCCCCGAAATCGTCGTCTCCAAACGTTTCTACGAAATATTCTTCGCTGCAATCGCCTGAAATCATCTTCTCTACTGCGTTTTTCGAGTTTGTGGCTGAGTTTTAATTTATGTTGTGGTTGAGTTACTTTTCTTTTATGGCTGGTTTATATATGTAGTTGTGGCTGAGTTACTTCCCGCCAATCTCCGAAAACCTAGCTATGTGCATTATGAGGAGAAAAGGCAAATACATTCTAAAAAACACCCGAATCGGCATTTGTGGGATGTGTTTATTTAAGTTTATTTGTGATTTGATACCCATATTTGGATAATCTATTTTTTTTTCAGATTTGAGTGAAAGAGAAGATTGAACAAGAAGAGTTGGAGGAGACTGAAAGAAGTGACGGATTCAGCAGAGACGACACAGAAGAGTTAAATGAAGCTTGGATACATGGACGAGTTATCACCGGAATGGTGCAGAAAACCTGTATTTTTGTTTTTCTATGTGAGAAACATAACTCACCCATGTATTTTGTGTTTGACTTATGCTTTGTTTACACTACTCATCCGTGTCGTGTATATATCTCAACTATGTCGTTTACATAACTCAGTCATACCTCAAACATACCCTAAAATCAGAAAATGTTTAGATAACTCTGTATCGTTCAGATAACTCAGCCGTATCGTTTATATAAATCAGCCATACCTCAAACATACCCTAAAATCGGATAAATGAATTCAAGTACTTTAAGAAGTTTATATTGAAGATCATCTTATCAATATCAAGTGAATATAAATCAACTGAATGTGTATAGTTTCTTGAATTTCAAGTTGAGACTTTAACTTGATCTTGAGATATATGTTCTCTTACAATCACTTATACAATTCTTACTTACAAGACTCTAACTTTAATTTTTTCTTAAATATAAACCTCATATCATAAACTATAGAATATAAAGTTATAAAAATTATATAGTTTATCTTTGAACATTAAATCCAATATTTTTTTATTATTTAAAGTTTAAGTTTTATGTTTAAAGTTTAGGTTTATAGTTTAGAGTTAAAGTCAAATTTTAATCATTTAGAAAAAAATCTTTAATTTAATATTCCATTTTAAATTTTGATTTAAACCCGTAACTACATTCTTTAAATTTAAGCAATTTTTTAAAAAAATTTAAAAGAACTAAAATTATAAATTATATTGCTTTTTTCATGACCATTGATTGATTTTAGTCTAAGGGTTCAATATTTACAATATAAAATTATAAAGTTAAATATTTTCAAAATATTATCTCAAACCATATCTATTTCGAACGTTTAACCCTAAACCACAAACCACACACTTTGACCTATACCATAAAACATTAAACTTCAAACTTTTAAAAAAATTAATAAATCATCTACCATAAATTCTAACCACAAATTTTAAAACTCTAATATTTTTGTTATTTAAAAATATAATCTTAAATCTTAAATTGAAACCCAAAACAGTATATATGAAACCCTAAACTCACTCAGTTATATACCCTAAAATTTAAACTTCATATTTAAACCACACATCAAAAAATCAACATATAATCATAAAATCCAAGTTTTAAAATTTAAACCTTTATCAAAAATACACTTTAATATAAAATATAATTTTAACCATCAAAATTAAAACATTAACCATTGATTGTTTTAATCTAAGGGCTACAAATCCATCTTGTGGTTATCTTCTAACTTCTTTCTCATTGGTTAGATTTTTAGTACAAGGATTACAATTATTGACCATTGATTAGTTTTGATCTAATGGTCTAAAATGCATTTTTTTCTTCACTTTCTCTCTTCTATTTTACGTCTTTTTCTCGTCTTCTCTTTTCTTCGGGAGTTCTTTCCAGTTCCAGGTCTTTTTCATCTCTCTCACTTTCTGTCTTGTAAACAAGAGAGATTCATACATTATCATTCATTTCTTATTAGTATATTTGGTTTGTAAATCTTAGAAGTGAGAGAAGAAGAAACGTCAAAGAAGAAAAGAAGATTGTCAAAGAAGAAGAAAAAGTGTCAAAGAAGATTGGTCTTCGCCGTCGTCACGGATATTGAGCTCGTCGCCATCTATACTTGCCGACATCATCCTTGTTTCCGTTTCTCAGATCAATCTTTGCCGGTCTCCGTCTTCACCGTAGTCGCCACTACCACCGCTTGTCACCTCACTGGTCACCTCTCTCTCTTTCAATTTCTCTCATTCTTTCTCTGTGTTTTGAATTTGTTCTTGTTACTGGAAAGTGGATAAGTTAGAGGATCTTGATGGTGGAGGAGGTAACAAAACCGTTGTGTGGCTTGAAGACGTCGGAGCTCTCGTGGTAACGGGACTGCAGCGGTGAAGGAAGAAGACAATAATGACCTCCCGGCTCTCGTGATATGGAAGAAACACACGGTAATTTACATAGGTTTAGATTTTGTCGACACGGCTGCAAGCTTTTTTTGTTTTTAGGTTTTAGATTAGGGTTGATTTATAATTAAACTCACCCGTAACGTATGCATAACTCAGCTGTAAGTGTGCATAATTCAGCCGTAACGTATCTGAATGGTATAAGCCAGTCGTAACGTTCCTATAACTCAGCCGTCAAGTGTAATATGTTTCGCGACGTTTCGTATTTTGGGTGGAAAAAAATATTTTGGGCGGGAAAAAAACCTTCAACTCTGAACACAATATTAAAAATTTAATATTTTCTTAAATTTGAACCTCAAACCCTAAACTATAGATTTATAAAGTTATAAAAATTATAAAGTTTATCTTTTGAACACAATATTAAAAATTTAATATTTTCTTAAATTTGAACCTGAAACCCAAAACTATAGAACTATAAGGTTATAAAAATTATAAACTCAGTCGTAACGTATGCATAACTCAGCCGTAATTTGATTATAACTTAGCCGTAATGGATGCATAACTCAGCTGTAAAGTATGCATAACTCAGTCGTAACGTATCTGAATGGTATAAGCCAGCCGTAACGTTCCTATAACTCAGCCGTCAAGTATAATTTGTTTCGCGACACTTCGTATTGTGGGCGGGAACAAAATATTTTGGGCAAGAACAAACTCATTCCTTCAACTCTGAACACAATATTAAAACTTTATTTTTTCTTAAATTTGAACCTCAAACCCTAAACTATAGAACTATAAAGTTATAAAAATTATAAAGTTAATCATTTGAAAACAATATTAAAACTTTAATCTTTTCTTAGATTTGAACTTCAAACCCTAAACTATAGAACTGTAAAGTTATAAAAATTATAAACTCTGCCGTAACGTATGCATAACTCAGCCGTAACGTATGCATAATTCAACCATAACGTATGTGTTGGAGACTCACTGTATGAACAAAAGTTATCATATTCAGATGACGCATCATCTGAGTCATCAAACATATAAAATCAGCTTTCAAATTCATATTCTTCTTCGTCTTCTCTCATTTTCTTACTTTTTTTTGTTCAACTCTCTCCTTTTCTTACAATTTACGGGACTTAGCTTCTTCATCTCTCTCTTTGAGTCTTTCTTCTTTTGCAAGACGACAAATCCAATGAGAGAGGGAGCAGCAGGATGTCGGACCGCCATACATGACACTGGAGGAGAGGAAGCTTTTTCTTTAACCGATCATCATCGAAAATGACGACGACTGTAGTAGATCTGTCTCATATTTTCAATTTTAAAAAATCTATGTTTTTAAGCCCAGTTGCGGAAACAATAATTACCAGATCCATAAGATCTCAGAGAAAGATAAAGAATAAGTTGAAGAAGATAGATAAAGAAGATGAAGAATGAAGAATAACATATACTCTTATTTTATTGTTGTAACATTAGTGATGACATGACAAATCGGAATTGATGACATCGCATATGACATCGCAGATGACATGGAAAATCGGTTAGTCAGCCGCCAAACGAATATATAACTCAGCCTAAATAAATCAGCCCTTATGTACAATGTAAGTCAGCCAAAACGTGGATACTATTTCAGTAATTAATCTTTTGCTAATAAATCAGCTGTAATTAGGATGAAAAATCATAAGTCAGCCGTATCGTCAAATAAATCAGCCGTCAAACAAATGATATTCTAGTAATTAATCTTTCGCTAAGAAGTCAGCTGTAAATAAGCTGAGTTTACTGTTAATCCATCCAATTACAGCTGATTAAATATAACTCAGCCATAACAACATCCCATAAGTCGGCTGTAAATTCAATAACTGAGCCAGTCGATGTTCATTAACTCACCTGTGGAAACATAACTCAGCCCTATCTTAACTACAACTCAACCAAATTTTCTAGAAATCAAACCGCCGATGTATAAGTCATCAGTAACTTGTGTACATAAGTCAGCCGTTATCCCATAAATCAGCCATATTTCTGTAGATCAGCCGTAACTAATGGCTGATTTATGTTTTTAAGTCAGCTGTTTTCTATTAAGTCAGCCGCGTTGTTTAATTCAGCCGCAACGTAGCAATAACTCAGCCATAACGACGTATATATCGCTTTACGGCTGACTTAATGAAAACACGGAACCGAATTCCTACGTGGCGCTAAGTTTTTGATTACGTAGCATTAAAAAGTATAGCATTTTTGTAAATGCGTTTTTTCTCATAACGAAAAAAGGGTACGATTGGTATAAAAAAATGGCAGTAATAAAAAAAAATTGTATAGATGAGTATAAAATATGTAATGTTTGAGTAAACTTCCCTTATTTTAAAGAAAAAGAAACTACGCTAGATGAGTTCAGAAAATTTCCAAACACTACATAAAAAAAAACCACAAACAATCTAACACCAATAATTTTTTTTTTTGTCATTACTCACCCTATAGTCGACGTAATCATAATCAAGATGTGTGCTAGGATCGATCGGTACAAACTCTAAACACTTGAGACCATGGGACTCTTTAGGTGCAATTAAAACCTTAATGGGCCTTTCGATCCAACAAACCCCCCCAACAAGAAAACCCTAGGTTTATATAAAAAGTTTTCTTGACCTATTTCGTTCACGACGCCGAAACCCCAAGTGTTTTCTTACTCACATTCGCTGCAATGGTGATCTCTCTCTCGTTGTCATCTATGTTTTGCATATTTGATTGTTGGTATCAATAGCTGATTTTGATTTGTTGAGGATTGCAGACGAAGGGAACGGGAAGTTTCGGAAAGAGGAGGAACAAGAGTCACACGCTCTGTGTGAGATGTGGCCGTCGCAGTTTCCACATCCAGAAGAGCCGTTGCTCCGCTTGTGCTTACCCCGCCGCTCGCAAGAGGACGTGTATGCATCTCTCTCTCCCTCTCTCAGCTTTCGTTTTATAGTGTTTGATTAAGTCACTCTAAATCATCTTGATTGAGAAATGGAACGTTCTTCGTATTTGAATCGATTTTGTAATCTGTTTTGGTATATCGAGTCCATCGATTCATGGTCAATAGATCATTTGTACCAATAAGAGATATCATTTCGCTTTAGTCTCTTTCTATTTCATTTCTTTGATTTTGCACATCTCGTGAAGCTTCTCTGTTTTGAATTTGAAATGATGTGTGTGTTCAATTTTATCAGACAACTGGAGTGTGAAGGCGATCCGTAGAAAGACTACAGGAACTGGAAGGATGAGGTATCTTCGCAATGTGCCTCGCAGGTTCAAGACCGGTTTCAGAGAAGGTACAACCTCCTTTCTTCACTAACTTTTTATCATTCACCAGTTTGAATCTATTATAAGTGTATATGTTTGTAATCCAACTATTTCGCATTTTTCTTACTGTAGGTACCGAAGCCAAGCCAAGGAACAAGGCAGCTGCTTCATCAGCTTAAACCCGTGTGTATTGATTAAAACTTAGTTTTTGGGCCTCTGAGTTTGTTCGCAAGACTACTTTTTTCTTTTTTTTTTGAGCATCTGATTACTACTTTCCTTTGGTATCTTCGTTACTCCCTTTTTAATATAAAATTTTGGACTTGGATGAGATTCATGTTGCTTCTGCAAGTCTTTGATTCCATTTTGTATTTTGTGTTAGACTATTCGTTAAGGTTCTCTCTTCCTTTATCTACTGTGTTTATCGTATACACCCATGCTGTTCGCTTGGTTGTATCCTTGTGTGAAAAAAATCAGTAAGGAGTTTCGTTTTAAAACTTCAGTCAGCTGTCATAAGAGCACCCGCAACGGGGTAACGTGAGCAGTCCTTAGCTGTTAATCCTAGGGTAATCTGAATAGAATAATATTATTAGAGCTAAGTAATGTAAGGATCAATCCGTAAACAAAGGATTTAAAGGACTTGATCCTTAGGGACGTGGCAGTGTGTGATTCGGTGGGTGGATTTTTGTGTTTCGTATTGCAAAAAAAAAAAGATGTCATTTTCGACCGAAGCCAAGGAAAAAAAAAAGCTGTCGACAAAAAGGCGGGATACCAAGGTAAATCGAAGCCTTCTCTTGCAGATCTATGGATTTAGATTAGGTTCCATGTTGTTTTCCTCTCAATTTAGGGTTCGGTTTTGGGTTTTCAATCGATTTGGATTTATGGATTTATATTAGGTTCGTTTGAAGTTAGGGTTTCAAACGATCTGGGTTTTCAATCAATTTAGGGATCTTTTTGTTTGTAGTTAGGGTTTGAAAACGATTTTGGTTTCAAACGATTTGGGGATCTTCTCGTTTGTTCTTACAATCGATTATTACAACCGAGTTACAATCGAGTTTTACAATCTTCTCGTTTGTTCTTACGGTTTCAAAACCCATTGTGGTTTCAATCGATTACAACGTCGATGTGTTTTCTTACGGTTTATATGTGTTTGCTTTCTACCTTAATCTTTTGTCATGTTTTGTTCAATCGGTTCTAACTCGATCCCTTTGTTTTGTTCAATCGGTGGTCGTTGCTCTAATGCTCTGTGATTGTTGTTGTTTAACCGTGTTCTTAAAATTGTTATCTTCTTCGCTTACATTATTATCTTCTTTGTTTACATTATTTCTTTCAGGTTAACGAATCATTGGACAAGATTATTCGTACAGCCAGCCTTCTTCATCAGACGAGTATGACATAACCTCCCTTCTTCAAGCAGAAGCTGAAATGTACGCGGATGAAGGTGAGAGTAGCTACAATATTGCAGAGCCGGTTCAGTACCCACCTCAACATGAGGCTGATGATGGAATCCCGACGACATGCTACTGTGGTGGTGAGCCTGTTGTTGCAACATCTTACACTCCTAAAGATCCAGGCAGAAGGTACTTCACGTGCGACAATGCTGGTGATGGAGACTGCCATGTTTGGAAATGGTGGGATGTGGCTGTTATGAAGGAGATGAGTGACTTTCAGACACAACTTAGACAGTTTAAGGATCAAGGTAATGAGAGTGAGCAGAAGCTGGTTAAGCTTGTCTTTTGTGTTGTTTCAGGTTCAGCAGCAGGACATGTGAACCAGGTCACAGGTGCATTTGGAGTTGTGAAAGTGTTTTGTTGTTTAGCTCATGTGAACCAAGTCACGGGTTCTTCTGTATCACTTTATGTTCTATAAGTTTCCCTCAAGCCTGTCTTTAGCTAGCTATCTCGTTTGCCTTGTTTCCATCAGTTCTTGTTTCCTTTTGTTTCCTTTTGCTACTAGTGTTTTCTCGAACAAGTTGTAATCTTGTTGCTACCAAGTTGTTGTAAGCTTTTGCTACTACTTGAAGTTGCTACAAGTGTTTTATCCAACAAGTTGTAATCTCGAAGTACTGCTTCTCTTAATTAGGTAACGCAATCCCTTTACTTGCTTCTCTTTAGTTGCTTCTCGTTTACCAATCCGGTTAGTTGTTTCGTATAGCTTCATAAACTCTTTACCTATAGATGATGACTGGCGTTCTAGTTCATCATTCCTTTAACCAAACCAAACTAAATCATGTATAATAACACTAATGTTTTAGATTGCTATAATCTTAGACAATTTAAGAAGGCTAATGTGTTAGTTCATGATTCGTATAACCACAAAACTAATGTAACAAGACTAATGTTTTAGATTCATTAAACTATTAAATCATGTATAACAAGACTAATGTTTTAGATTCACAAAACTAATGTAATAATCGAGATTCATTTAATCTTAGAATAAGTATTAAGACTAGTGATTTAGTTCATGATTCCTATAAAACATTAAAAAATAAAACTTATAGAAACCATATTAAAAATTGTCGAAAAAAATGATGACAAATGTCTATAGAATCTGAACTTGTATCATAGACATTTTAAAAACAATTTAAAAAAAGCTTATATTTTTTTGAAAAAATTGCCAAAACACCACAGAAAAACAACTACATTGTCCCTCTACCATATATCCTTTTTTGGTCGGATTTGAACTTAGATACCCATGGCCAACTTCAAAAATTCATATCAATTATTTTAAGAGTCAGAAAATTATGAAAAAAATATTCAAAATGTACATAAACATGGAACAATCATATAAAAATAATTTGGTTGACTAAATATTAGTGAAACATAATTTCATATTTTGATCTTCGGATAGCAGAAAACAAAATCTACTAACTACGGCTATGTAGATCGTAGTTTCGGTTAACTACATAGATATCTGGCGCTTACAGATGTTAAAATCTACGATTTGGTAATCGGTCTACTACCGCAGAAATAAAAGGTTACGGTTTTGCTTACAATCTGAAACACGAAAGATTTCATGAACTACTGTTCCCTATATATCTATTGGCTGGGAATCACAGAATCTGCAAGTTACTAATAATCTACCAAGGGAATATTTCGTTATCTACTAAGATAATATAACCTATCTCTGCCGGATTATACATTCTGCCGTCGTATCTACCATCATATTACAATCTACTGGCAGCAGAATGCATGTTCTGCCAAATTCGAATTATTTTGGAAAATATTCCTTAAATCTCTACAAAATCTGTTGAAAAATATTCTGTAAATCTTTATTTTTCCAAATTTTACGTGTTTCCTAAAGTTAGTTTTTTTTTTAAATAACCGTGATCTCTCTCTTCTTTTTCACATGTTCTTGATTAATTTTGAAACCACCCCAAAAATTTGAATCCATTGTTGAAGAACATGCATATCTATGCCTCTTGTGGAATGTGGAAATTTGATCCCTGTAAAGGATGGAGATTTGCTTTTGATAAGGAAAAAGTAGGTAGAGTACTGGCTGTGGAATTGACAAGTTCCTTTCAAGATCTAAGGACTACAGCTTTTGAGGATTTTGGAATTGGCCAAAACGATGTCGAGCTTGAGTTAAGCTACTTACCTATGGAGTTAATCAGTACGATAGACTGTCCCCCAGTTATCATTGGGAATGATCGGCAAGTCAAGAATTTTCTTACATATGTACGTGGAAAAGATTCTACAAAGTTGTGTGTGTCTATTTCACCTGTCAATGGAAATAGCGACAACATTGAGCTCGATGGGGAGCAATCTAAATCGCCTTTCAGAGAGCTAGGTGAGCCTTCCTCGTTTTCACCACGAGATGGCATTGGTAGTTCATCTGAATCGAGCAAGGATGTTGAAGACGAATGTAACTCGAACGCCTAAGAAGAAGATAAAGATGTTGACTTATGTGGAAAAGAAGACGATAGGGGAAAAAGTTTTCGGTTCTCTTTGAAGGATGTTGTGAAGAGGGGTGAAACGTTTCAAAACAAATCAAAGTTGAAAGCATCATTGGAAATGTCAGCAATGAAGAATAACTTCGATTACAAAGTGGTGAATTCAGATAGAAAACATTGGTACATCCGATGCGTGGACAACAAGTGTAAGTGGAGTGTTCGTGCTGAGGGGTTATCGGGATCCACATATTTCATCATAAAAAAATATGTGGCGGATCATACATGTGCTGCGTCAAGTATGTATAATGGTGGTCGGACAGCTTCTGCAAAAACTATTGGGAGTCTAATAATGCATAGGTATGATGGTGTCAAAGAAGGTCCAAAAGATAATGATATCATACATATTATGAGAATGGAACATGAATGTGAGATATCTAAATCATTCGCGTGGGATGCTCGTGAGTATGCAATTAGTCTGGTTAGAGGCATTCCCGAGCAGAGTTTTGGAAAAATTCTGAAATACTTGCACATGCTGAAAGAAGCTAATCCAGGAACACACACCTTTTACGAAACCGATGTTGATGGTAAATTCAGATTTCTCTTCGTTTCGTTTGGGCAATCAGTACGAGGTTTTCATACAGCCATGTGAAAAGTTTTTGTTGTTGATGAGACATTTTTGAAGAGCAAATACAAAGGGGTATTACTTGTTGCAACAACTTTAGATGGAGACTCCAACTTGTATCCTATTGCATTTGCGGTTGTGGACCCAGAAAATGATCGTTCATGGGATTGGTTTTTCAGACAACTAAAGGTTGTTGTTCCGGACGAGCGTGCTCTTGCTTTTGTGTCAGACAGAAATAATTCACTTTGTAAGGCACTTGAGAATGTGTATCCTCTTTCTCAACGTGGAATTTGTATTCACCATTTGTTGAATAATGTGGTCACACATTACAGAGGAAAGGGAGTGGTTGGATTGATTGCAAAAGCTTCTAAAGCTTATAGAGTTGTTGATTTTCAGAAGCGATTCCAAGCTGTGTGCAATATTAGTCCAGCTATTGGAAAATATTTAACAGATGCAGATGTTACAAAGTGGCCTCGCTGTCAGTTTCAAGGATACATGTACGACATCAGAACGACAAACCTGGCTGAATCAATAAACTCTACTTTGCGCTCACCAAGAGAGTATCCAGTCCTTCCTTTGTCCCGTTGGTTCTTCGAACGACGCACACGACGTAGGAAGCACACAAAACCATTAACTATTGCCATCGAGAAAAAGATAGATAGACGGATTAACAAGGGTAAAACGTTTCTTGTCCAGCCAGTAAACGAGCATCGTTTTTTGGTTCGTGGAGATACAATCGACTGCCTGGTTGATTTGGACAGAAGAACCTGCTCATGTGGAAAATACGAACTACTGAAAATCCCATGTAGACACGTAATCAAGGCTGGTTTAACAGTTGGCCGAGCCCCATCGTTACTAACGAATGACATGTACACGACTTCCACTTGGAGAACAGCTTATCAAGAAACTATCAATCCAATAGGTGTTCCTGAGGATAGTTGGGTGGTTCCAGATACTGTTCGGAATGCTGATGTGCTAGCTCCTGAATCAAGACGAGTAGCAGGAAGGAGAAGAAAATGCAGGTATGAGACAGTTGAAGACAAGCTCCGTTCATCGCAAGGAGCTCAAGAAAAAAAGAGGCGCATGTGCAGTCGATGTGGCGAAGAGAATCATAACAGGGCTACGTGTGACAGAGCCATTTAGACATGTCTTTGTTTTGGATTTTCTTGTTTTTCATTATGGTGTTGGTTACTCGATTTGCTTTGTTTACTTGCTTCTGGATTTTCTTGTGGTTTACTTGATTTTATGCAATCATTCCTTGATTTTCTGCAATGTTATCTATTTGACAATAAGTTGTAAACTGAAGCTGATCAATAGGTTTCTCTGCAACCTTTACTCTTTAATCATTATACTATAAATTGAAGCTAGCTTTGAAATACAGAAATCAAACAATAAGTAATAGATTGTGAACTGAAGCTGATTATAAAGCCAACGATTATAAACAAGTATCCATAGAGTGTATATTAGTCGATCATAATGAAAACAAAACAATACTGCAAACTTAAGAGATTCTGAACCCATCAAACTCAGACAACAAGCAACCGATCACTAGAACTTGCTCAGGCACTAAGAGAAGTCCATATTCCTACGATTGCTCCTACCACTACCATAGCCACCGTCGCTATCTTTAGCTTATGTTTCATCTCCTGTGAAACTCTAGCAAACTCCAAGTCTACCTTTTCTTTACGCTTTTCGGACATCTCATGTTCAACTCTAACCATCTCGGATTTCACCTTTTCCATAACCCTTTCTTCAAACATCGTAATCTCTTGAGCAACCCTCTCATGTTTCACATCCACCATCCGAATCTCCTCAATCAAAGCTTCATCGATCCATTTAAATAGATGATTCTCAGTTTTTCTCTATCGCAAAAGAAACAAAAATCAGTCAGTATTGTATTTTGAACTGTAAATGTAAGTGATATAGTTTGGTTTAATCTGCAACACGAAATCGAAACAGGGACTTACATCTCTTGCGATTTCGCATCGGTAGAATTGTCGATACCTATTCTCCGCCGTCGATGAACCAAACGTGGTTATGCCCTCGCCACACCAACATCTTGTAGGCACACCATGAGTAGAGATTCGAGGAAAACGAGCAGAAGATGTTGACGAACTGGTCATTGTGATTTCGTTGCTAGATTCCCAGGATTCGCAGAGAAAGAACCCTAATCCCCTTTTCTCTCTACTTTACTTTCTTGAGTTTCGAAAAATGAAAATAAAATAACGTGATTGGGGGTGTGTGGATCCGGGTTTAGGGTCGGGTTTTAAACATTTTCGGGTGGGCCTAGTGGGTATAAATCGTAATTGGGTTATACTCTATAACACTTATATTGGCTGCTAAAATACTACACTCTAATACACTAAAATCGACATCTGAGAACTATATGTAGACAAAATTTGAAAATACTAATCTGTAAAACATATCTTAGTAATCAATTAAAATCGTCATGTTACATACTATATTGTAAATTCTTAAACACATAATTCTTATTTACTCTTGTTAAATACTACACCCTATAACATGATTTAGGGTATAGGGTTTGAACCAAATCGAATTTAGGGGTTGATATCTTGCACATTTGCATTGTTTTAACTCTTCATTCTTGCATGTTTTGGTCATTTAGATTAGGGATTATGCATTTTAGTTTCCTTTTTGCATTGCATAAGTCTTTATCAGGTGTTGGAGTGTCCATTGGAGTTCTTGGAGGTACTTGTAAGCATTTGGGATCAAAAAGGGAGTGGAAAGTGTTGTTTGAGCGAGTAGAGCACCAGAGCGGGCAATGGGAGCGACCTACGACACCCACTCCAGACGAAACGAAGGCAGTGCGACCTCTTGCAGCGGGGTTCGGCACCCGCTCTGGTCACGCACCCGCTCTGAACCAACACCCCATCGACATCTCTCGAGAATGGGAGCGACCAAGACGGAGCGAGGTCCGCAGCCCACACCCAAAAAGAAGAAATGAAGTTGGTATTCGAAGCGACGTCCCGCAGCGGGGTGAGGCACCCGCTCCGAGCTCAACCTCTCGTCGACAACTTTCAAGAAGTGGAGCGACCATGGGGAGCGAGGACCGCAACCCGCGTGCAAAATTGAAGAAACGAAGCTGGCATTCGGAGCGACGTCTTGAAGCGGGGTGAGGCCCCCGCTCTGGAAGCAGAGCGACCTGGTGGAGCGACCTCACACACCCGTGCGCGTTTCTCTTCTTCTGGAAGCAGAGCGACCTGGGGGTTTGAACCGTAATGAATTTAGGGGTTTCAACTCGTTTTTATTTAAAATATAAATTATAACAACAACTAACAACAACAATTAATCATGAACTCAAATAAATTAGATAGGGTTCAAACCCTATACCCTAAATCACTTAATATATCAGTTTCGAAACATAAACAATAATCATGAACTGAAATAGTAGATCAATTTTAAAACAATAACAGTAGTGCATGAATTGAAATGATAAACCACAAACTATCAAAGACAATAATCATGAACTCAAAAGAGTTCAACCATTTTTTCCGGAGCACGCTTTGGAGGCTTAAATGTGGACATTCGATACTGCAAGGCCTCATCATTTGCTGCTTCCCAAAGATCAAACGCTATCTTGTGTCGGGCTTCTTGGATGTTCTCGTCATTCACCAAAGAGAAATCTAAACCAAGTAGATGGCACTTTATGAACTTCAACGAATAAGCACCACAATCATTGAGTAGATGTCGTAGCAGCAGCTGGAGTAGGAGTATAAGCCGGAACAGCACCATGAGTCTGAGTATAAGCCGGAACACCAATCTGAGACTGAGATGAAAGGATCGTTTGCTCTAATTTGGTAAACCGGTCTTCAATTAAGTCGCGTACCTCAAACCCTAAGGCAGTAAAAGAAGACTTAAACATAACCTGGATATAGGACTTCATTCCCTATTCAAGATCTCTGTATTTGTCGGTTGATCTTTAGCAAAGTAACCTCTTCTTCCTTGACTCGGCTCCAATATCCTGATACTGGTTCTTTCTCTTCTTTGCAGGAGACACATGGGCGGTTTCTTTTTCTTCTTCCATTCCACAGTCACTTGTTTCTCCAGCCTCTTCTTCCTTTGAACCATCTTCTTCCTTTGAACCATCTTCCTCAGAACTGTACGCATATGGTTGTACAGTTTCCTGATAACCCCAAACATGCTTACTCCAGTCATACTTCTTTCTGTACATGTCAATGATCAGATCGACCCTTTCGTCATTCATCTCATTGTCTCATTCAAACCCAGCATCAACAATGACATTGCCATTTCCAGTTGAAGAGATGTATGGAGACACAACTCCCTGCAAAAAAACAAAGTACAAAAGTTAAACACAAACATTAAGAATCATGAAATGCAATCACATTAATTAAAGGAATCAGAACTTACAGTGGATACAAAATCAGACTCAATGCTAATAATATCCTCACAGGAAACCTTAGCAGATCTTTTCCAATTTCTGCATCTCATGCTAGTGACGCCTTCTCTGAGCTTCTCACCCAAAAGAGACCCGATGTCTGGAATAGCATCCATCAACCAAATTTGAAGTGCATACTAGAATCCATCTATGACATAACTGCTCTGTGTCTTCACTTTATCCCTAGCTTCGGTAATGGTAGTCACAAGCGCATCAAAAGAATGAAGACCCCACGGAAATTTTCTCATCTTATCGAAATCCATCACCAGCTTGATGTACTTGTGTGGGATGCACACCTTCTCATCCTTCGCCATAACCAGACCAACAATCACACACAAATACACCATCCTCAGCCTATTAACATGAGACCATGTATTACAAGATTTCAGATGCACCTTCCTGATTTGCTGTAGGCTAATTTTTCCTTTTCTCCGCAGCAACTTACTCCAAAACCCTTTATCACCTCTCCAGTTATCAATATCCAAGTCAGGCTCGTCGTCTTTATATTTCAGACCAGTGATCGCATGGAATTCTTGCATTGAAAATCTGAGAGCCCTCCTAGCAAAATGGAACCACAACTCATGGTGCTTTACGGTCAGAAGCTGCTTACAAACGAAGCTGTGGATCACTCTACCCGAATACTTAAGCTTGTGCACATAAATGACCATAACCTGAGCAAATACCGGATCACCCAACACTTCCTTGTACTCTGCTTCAACATACTTCTCCACCTTCTTAAGTATGGAAGTGCGACAAGTGTTGTTGACCTTCTCAACTTGTGTTTCCGTTCCCTGTTTGAATAGGGTTTTTGGCAACTGATCCATCGTCATACCTGTGAACAATGAAACAAATACATTCACCACAGTCAGTACTCATAAAACAAATTCATCATAATACAAGTTCATAATACTTAAGCATCAAGCGCAAGGTCAACAAAAACATCAAAAGAATTAAACTTTGATAAATTCCGACACCTAAATCATTAACACTAACTATCTCAACTAAAGTCGATACATATCAAGCGCAAACTATGATAATGAAACACAGAAATTTTAAAAAGAAAGACATGAAAATCAAGTCACAAGTTCTTATACAAACCTGAAAAGCTCGAGGTGTCTGAGAACAATGCACAAGGAAACAAATACAATCACAACAGTCAATATTCATGCTACTTTTAATCATAAAACAATCGTCCAAAGACAGACATACTAGTGAAAACAAATCAAACAAAATCACCTAAGACATACAAAAATACAAACCACATACTTTACATGCTTTATAGATGTCAATACCCAATCCAATACAAATCCATTCTCCTTCAATGTCAAGAGAAACAAGTACAGGTACAAGAGATCGGTTGCCACAAACCAACAATCAAAAAAGTAAGCAACTTTGATAAGATAGAAGCCTAAATCATTCACAGAAACTAAAATCGAAACCTATGACAGTCAAACTATGATTAAAAAAAGACTCAAGTAAAAGATACAAAGACATGCAAAAAAAAAAATTCACAAACAAACCTGAAAAGTATCGATTGGTTTGCTTGAAATAGAGCTGAGAGAGTATATTCCAGATCGGAAAGGGACGAGCTTCAGTTATCGGTGAAGTACGAGCTTCAGTGGTGTTCGGCGAGTTACTTGAGAACGAGATGCGAAGTGAGACGTGGTCTCTGATACTGCGATTAAGAAGAAGAAGAACACCACCGGAGTCCTAGCGGGCAGAAGGAGCACCGGCGACGGCGAGCTCTGACACGCCGATGACTTGAAATCGTCTTTTGTTCTCTATCGCCAAAGGAGGAGGCGAAATTAGGGTTCTAAGTCACGATTTGGGATTATCCCCTTTTGTTTATTTACTATATGTTTTTTCTTTTACTTTTAATTTGTTTTTAACTATTAATTTTACAAAAAACGTTTTAGGATTAGATTAGGGACTTAATTGGGTTTACATAAAAATTATGCTAAGTGGACAACTTCTTGTTCATATTATGGCATAGGGACAATCTATTAGTTTTTTTGTTGTATATTTCCAATTTCCCCTACTTTTTTTAGATATGTTAAAAGGAGTCTAAACCGTTTGGCTTTATATTTTTTTTTCAAGGAGGATACCTAAAATGTCATCATCTTCATCCGATGAACTCGAAGAAAGATTGAACGGAGTTTTCGACGATATCTTGGAAGATACATACAACAACATAGTGGAGGCCCAAACCAGTAAGCAAAGGAAACAAGCTTATATAGAACGAAACCATGAAGCGGGACACAACCATTTATGGAATGACTACTTCAGCGAAGATTCGACATTTCCGGCACATTTATTCAGACGCCGTTTCCGTATGAAGAAGGAATTATTCAACCGTATTGTCCATCGCCTTTCAGAGCACGTTCCATTCTTTCGACAAAGAAGAGATGCAACCGGGAGGCCTGGTCTTTCTCCACTACAAAAATGTACTGCAGCCATTCGTCTTCTTGCTTATGGTTCTGCGGCTGACGCGGTTGACGAATATCTCCGTCTTGGTGAAAGCACGTTAATTTCGTGTTTACAACAATTCAATGAAGGAATAATACAGTTATTTGGAGATGAGTATCTACGAAGACCCACACCAAAGGATCTTCAACCCCTACTCGACATTGGAGAGAAACGCGGGTTTCCTGGGATGGCAGGAAGCATTGACTGTATGCATTGGGAGTGGAAAAATTGCCCAACCGCTTGGAAAGGACAGTACACCCGTGGATCAGGAAAGCCATCAATTTTCTTAGAGGCTGTAGCTTCACACGATCTTTGGATATGACACGCTTTCTTTGGTCCTCCAGGTACCTTAAACGATATTAATGTCCTCGATCGGTCTCCTTTTTTTGATGACGTTTTACAAGGTCGAGCTCCCAGGGTTGAGTACGTGGTCAACGGACACATGTATAATTTGGCATACTACCTCATAGACGGTATATATCCAAAATGGTCAACATTTATCCAATTGATCTCACTTCCTCAAGGTCCTAAAGCTGAGTTATTTGCTAAAGTTCAAGAAGCAACCCGAAAAGATGTGGAGCGGGCTTTTGGAGTATTGCAAGCTCGATTTGCGATTGTGAAAAACCCGGCTCTTTCATGGGACAAGAAAAAGATAGGGAAGATTATGAGAGCATGTATCATACTACACAATTTGATAGCCGAAAATGAACGTGATGGATACACTCAGTACGATACATCTGAATTTGAAGAAGGAGACGTCACCAGAAGTTCACGGGTGGATATGTCTTATAGTACCGACATGCCTTCAAATCTCGGTAATATGCTTGGCGTTCGGACTCATGTTCGCGATAGGCGTATACATAAACAATTGAAAAATGATTTAATTGAAAACATTTGGAACAAATTTGGTGATGAAAATTAATAATTATTGTATCTTAATATTTAATCATGTAATAAATAAAATTTTAAATTTTACATGTTTTTAAATTTAATATTTTTTTATTGCTAAGGACTCCAAATTGGAAAACACCATTGGACATACTATTTTGATTAGAATCCTTAACTATTATAAAAAAAAAAATTAGTTTAATAATCATAAAGACTCCAACGGTGGTAACACCATTGGAGATGCTCTAAGAACTTGCTATTTATTTAGGTGGTCAGTAATATAGGTTCTCCAATTTTATTGTCACTACTATTTATATTTCAATATTATATCTATTTATAAAAATATAAATAGTAATTTGAATTAGAAATGAATAAAACTTGTAATTTATTATTTTTATTATCTAAAATATGTATGGGATGATGAAAAATGTGAAATGAATTAAAAATTGTTAAACTTTAGTTATTATCCAAAATATTTTTTTTTTACATATTTTGGTTATTTTGAAAATATATTATTAATCTTAACATCACATTTTTATATTTGTTATTCAAATCATGTTTAATATTTTATTTCTGTATTATTTAATTTTTATAATTTATTTTTACATTGTTTTCTATGTAAATAGGTAATAATTATTGTTATAGGCCAATGTAAAAAAAACCTTTCTTATTTTAAAACAAAGTTTTTTGCCTAGTTTTAAAGACAGATTTACGTTCTAATAAACCAAAATACTCAATTACAACAAAGAACATGACAAAGGTGTATTGTGGGTGGTTTTCTCCTTTGTCGTTCAACTCCTCTTTCTTTTTATATGAAGTGATGTAGTACTATTTTCTGTATTTTAATATTTTTCTTCAATATTTCTTTAAGCTTTTCTAATAATGTCTATAAGCTTGTTATAATTTTAATATAAAAATTTATGACGTTACCATAATGTTCGTACTTTTATAGATCCAACAATAAGCTAATCCTTCTACATAAGAGACTGACTAATTTTTAATCTTAAAACTATTTAAAGAAAAGTTATAGTCCAAACATAATCCAAATTCAAAAACAAACCAAAACAAATCAGAAATGGCAACCAAATTAAAACGATGATCCATATTAAAAAAAAAGTAAACATGAAATCTGCTGCTTATAATGAAACTCTATGCCGCAATATTGGATGGTCAGTGAGAACCCAGACTTGCACCTTCCTTCTTTGAACCACAGTGAAAAAACAAACGACACACACAACAATAAAACTGGTGGTTGTGGTTAATGACAATGGCTCATTCACCATTGTTTGATCATCTTAGCCCAAGCAGTGTTACCAGCATATAAGCCTCAACTCCCATATTTAAAACTGTATTGTGTAAATAAACCCACAGTGATTTTCAATGTCTGAGAATATAATTTTAACAGAAGATTTTACATTTTGAATAGTTTTTCTTAGAGAATTTAAAGTATACCTGGATGGATTTCTCTTACTATATACCATATTTTTGATGTTATAAAATATATTTACAATTTTTTGAAACCAAAAATGAGTTGCACTGCTAACACCAAAGAAGAAAAATGAAGTATGATATTATTTTCTTCAGTTGTTAATTTACGCCTATGTTATACTTTTGATATTTAATTTTCATTTGAAATTTTGAATAACATTTATGAAAGTCTTGAATTAAAATACTATTAAATGGTATTGTGGTGAGTATTAATTTTCCTACATTATTTTTGATTAGTTTATAAAAGTTATTAGATGGTTTCTCGGACTACGCTCTTGTTTTCCTTATTATTTCTGATTTATTAAACATTCAAATTTAAATTTATAAATTAAATCTGATTAAATGCAAATAAGAGATATGAAATGTTTTTAGTATTTTATTCTTGTAATTATTAGGATGGTGAGGAAAATTAAAAAAAATAATTAAATGTTAGTTTTGATTTAAATACTTTATTTATGTTTTATGTCAAACATTCATCAAATTTACTACTGGTTTTTAATTTTGTTTGAGTTTAGAATTATTAATTTCTAATTTTTTGTTTGACTTTAGAAATACCAAGTGCCAGTTTCTGATTAGAACCAATGATTAATTGAAATTTTTTTTACATACCAAAACGAACTCATTTCATGACTGGATCGACAAAATACAACAGTTCTCCAAGAAATATCGCATATTTCCTAACATAGTTAGTGAAAATGTTCTTCACACTTTTACAGCTTTGAGATAATGTAGGACATCATTTTTAGTTTGAGGTTTCCAGTTTCTACATTGCACAAATACATGTCACTAACTCGCACTCATTGAAATCCACACCAGCTTGGTTTATGGATTCCGTAACCGAATAAGTATTAGTCTCAACACACAACTTATTAAATCAATACCAGGTATAAAATATTAACATCTTCAACAGAACAATTTGGGTGCCGAACAAAGCATATGCACATAATAATATGAAATGGGTAACAAAAAGTTTGGAAAAGAGAAAGAGAATTAGCTTCCTTTGAGAAGAAAGTTTACTGTAACCATCATCTCTATTTGTCATCATCTTTGTCTATATATCTAAAGACTTAGCAACACGGTAAAAAAAATTTTGTTTTGCTAAAACACGGTAAAGTTAAGAGAATATGGCTCTTATATGATCAAAACTCATATGCTGCTGACGGGAAACATTAGGGATTTGAAAATCAACAAAGTTGATTTTGTACCTTCGAACCGTGGATTAACACCGAGTTGCAGCTCAGACAGACCTAATTGTACACCAGGAGCTGATTTCCTTGCATGGCAAGCATAAAAACTAAACCAAATAGGCAAGCAATAGGAGAATATATCATTCATATTAAAAAAAAAACATGTTGATTTATACATAATACTGACCGTTGAGTGTAGCAGGAAGAGAGAAAATACTGTTTATCTTTTGATCATAATAAACATATTCATATCCAATCTTTGGATCTTTCCCTGAGAAAATGAATATACATCAGTATAAACATCAGTACCTAACGCCAATACAATCAATAAAGATACCAAGACACCAAAACATACTTGCCCCTTTTCTCGATTTCACACCTACAGTAAGAAACACACAAAAGCCATCACCAAAAGTTTTCATAATGCTCTGTGTTATTTCGCGAGGAAGAGAATGATACCCAAACGTACCCGTATTAACAATAACTTTAGCATCATCCCTGCTCAAGGCCACCTTGTAATTACTTTTGAGGTTGTCTAGCGCTGTACAGAAAAAGAGTAGAAACCATGTGTGTCCTCTCCTAGTCAGTATTAGACTCAGAATGTAGTGAGGTTTATCGAGATCATAAGCTATCTTCTACAACTAAAAGAACGAGTGAGATCAAACTCAAAATAAAACGTAACGGGTTGTAATGTTACATTGGCACACTCCTCGACGTAAGAAGGGTGATTCGAATGCAATATAGGGCCACTGGAGACTTGCCTGAGATTTGAACCGATTTCATGATCATCGATTGGTTTATGGAATGGAGGTTGCAGAATTTTGTTTAGTGAAAGCTTAGAGCGAAGGGTTTATATAAGAGGAAAGAGAGAGGGATGGAGGTGGAAGGTTAGCATCGCTCATTGAATGAGTCGTCATAACAACATCGTAACAGCGATTTGCAGATAAGACGATGAGGAAGTGGGAGCGGCAGCATCGCTTGCTACAAATATTTAGGTTGGAAGGATAAATGGTCAGATTATAATGAATCAGATATAATTGTCATAAGCCCAATTACAATGACCCGGTAAATTCTGTGTCAAAGAACGTTTGACGTGGCAAATCAACATCTTCTGATTGACTGATTTTTTAATCTGAGGTGACATGTTTCTCCATTGAGTATATTAGTCTTTTAGTATTGTTAGATTTGCAACTCTTTGGTTTATTTAAATTTTGTCATTTTGCTTTTATGGATAATGTGTCTTTGTCTGGAAAATTAAATGCGAGTGTATAGTAAAGCGAGTTTTAAAAAACTCTTACGACAGTATTGGAACCGTTAAACTGATAGGAACTGTAGATAATTATTTTTCAGTGAAAAAAAGTTAACAGTAAGTTAATATATAATCTTATAACTCGTAAACAAAAACGTGATTTGTATCTTTGATTTTTTTTTTTAAAACGTGATTGGTAGATTAGAATGTTTTTTGACATCTATTGTTAAGATATTATTGAAAGAAGCAGGAAAACAAATCGCTGAATAAAAACTCGATTTTTCCTTGTGACTAATTACTTATTTCTATAATTCTTATTTTCATGAGTTATATCTATCTCTCTTCTGTAAACTATAATGGAATCCGATGAAGGTGAATGCGCCACAAAAGTTATGCCATCTTATATGACAATTAATATCCGGACAGGTGGTTGTAACAAGGAATCTGGTACGCCGTAATATGCGTTGTGATAATTACTGCCCAAGATGTGGGGCACCAGAAGAGACCGTTACTCATGCTATCTTTGAGTGCCCTCCGGCCTTACAAGCATGAAAATTATCATCAACCCCGACGAGTTCTGAAATCTTTCCGGTACCAAGTATTTATGCTAATATGGACTATATTTTTTGGAGAAAGAATAGTATTTTGGAGCCTGAGGATGATCCTTATCATTGGATAATCTGGTATATCTGGAAGGTTAGGAATGATAAATTATTTAGAGGAATAGACAGGAACCCTTTGGAACTTGTCAGATATGCAGAAAGTGAGTGTCAAGCTTGGTTCAATGCAAATGAGAGGATACATGCATCTCCACATGTACAAATTTCTGAGGAAACACAAGTCTTAAGCTTGAGTAATATTTGTATGGTGGATGGTTCGTGGACT
>NC_027753.1:9866469-9870297 GCF_000695525.1 Brassica oleracea var. oleracea
TAAAGTGGGCAATGGAGAGTATGCTACAACACTCGACCTGTCAGAGGTTTGGGACGGACTGTAAGGACATGATTGCAATGATAGAGCAGCCACAAGATTGGCCAAACTTCTCAACTGAGCTGGAAATCATTCAAACTCTTTGGTTATGTTTTTCGGATTTCAAGATAAGCTACGTTCCAAGGACGCAGAACGAGATTGCGGATTCGTTAGCTAGGAAGCACGTTCTTTTCATAGATCCTTATGTTTTATTGGTTGTTCTATTCCGGTCTGGCTTCCCAGACCACCTCAAGTTTGAATAATAGAATAGCCGTTTGCCGTCAAAAAAAAAAAAAAAATGGAATCTGATAATTGCTTGTTCACATTGGATAGCGTTTAAAGATTAGTCGGTTTGTTACCTACCCACCTAAACTGCTTTTTTTTATATGTAAAATCATAAGAGCAGGTCCATTCCCGATGGTAAGAGGAGTTCTTGTAGGGCTCCTAACACAAAAGAAAAAAAAATTTAAATCAAAAAGCCCAAAAAATAGCAGAACCGCCCTTTATTTTGGCTTTTTGGAGTTGGTAAGAACCGCATACGTGGCAGTCTCTCATTGCACCGCACCAGTTTTGTCTCTCTCTCTTCGTCGGGGTGTTGACGAAAGCATAGTTGTGTCTTGTTTCTCGGTGTCTCCGTCGTCTCTCTCAAGTCGATCTTCGCTCTCGGAGTCTCCTTTATCTCCGTCGGTCCATCTTCTCTGTCAGTCCGTCGGCTCTCTTGCTCGTCGATGACTCCGCCGTCTGTCTCACTCTTGCTTCTATGTCGATCCGTGTTCTCTGTCGATCGGTCCGCCTTCTCCGTCGTGATGGGTTTCGCGTCCACTTCCTCCACGAAGCTTCTCTTCCGGCAGCTCCGTCGTGTTGGGTTTCACTGACGTCTCTCATCCTGAGTGTAAGATCACATTCGATCCTTGTTTGTGTTCTCTGTCTATTTTGCGATCCTTGTTTGTCTTCTTGAGATTGATAAATGTGATCTGATTGTCTTTTTTGAGATGTGTTTTACAATCTTAGATCAGGTTCATGTTTTAGAATACTTGTTTGTGTTCTTGAGATTGATGAATGTGATCTGATTGTCTTTGGAATAATCTCGGCTCAAATTGGAATAATATCGGCTCAAATTGGAATATTTTGCGATCCTTTTTGTGTTCTTGTAATTGGAATAATCTCGACTAAAATTGGAATGTGGTTCAATCGTATCAATGGTTTAGTTTGCGATGGAATAGTTTTAGCTGCAAATAAAATAAAAAATTCAATGGTTCAAACATGATTAAAGATTCATGCATAACGTTCTGTTCTTAATATATGCTTTACTTGTTTTTACTCTGTTCAAACCTCTGTTTTCTCATACATTTTAGTCTGTTCTTTCTTTGTTGGCTGTGGATAAGGGTTGGTGTTGTGTGGAAGAGGCAGTGGAGTGTTTCATTCATTACGGAACCCACGCGAGTCTCTCAGAAACGGATATAACTTCATCAAAGCAAGAGGTAATTACTCTTTTCTTTTAAGAAGATGTTAGATATTTATTAGGTTGAATTAAATGGAATTGATTGTATGATGGTATTTGTTAGTTGCGTGTCTAGATATTGGTAGGTTGAATGGATTTACATTTAGTTTTCTTGGTTGTTATAGTTATAGGTAAAGGCATTGATTGCCATTAAAAACACACTAAACTCTCCTTAAGGTTGCATTTAAAATCGAGCAACTCTCCCCTTCTCTTTTCATATCTGCTTCTTCTTTCATTATTCATATCTCCTTCTTCTTCGCTATGGATCCATTTAGTCAACCCGGTAGCTTTCAAAACCTCTTAAACAGTCAACACCCAAACATCTCCTTCTCCTTTGTGACTCGTGAACCTAGTTTAGAACTGTCTTCCTCGGATACCTCTGTCTTCGGAACACAGTGGGCTGATGATGGAAAAGAAGATGAAGTCGTGGTGTCTGACCGTAAAGAAAGGAGGAAGTGGACACCAACTGAAGATATCGTTCTCATAGGAGCTTGGTTGAACACATCCAAAGACCCTGTCATGGGTAATGAGCAGAAGACAATTGCGTTTTGGAAACGGATTGCCTCCTATGTTGCATCAAGCCCAAAGCTCTCTGCTTTGCAAAAGAGAGATCCTAGCCACTGTAAACAAAGGTGGGGGAAGATCATCGAGGGTGTTTGTAAGTTTGTTGGGTGCTATGAAGCTGCAACTAAAGCCAAATCGAGTGGGATGAATGGGGATGATGTCTTGAAGATGGCTCATGAGATCTTCTTTACTGACTACAAGGCCAAATTTACACTCGAGCATGCCTGGTTGGAGCTACGCCACGATAAAAAATGGTGTGGAGTTACTAAAGAGAAGGTAAGCTCCAAAAGAAGAAAATTGGATGATGGATCCGCACAGTCATCGACCTCGGTGCCAGGTTGCGATGGAGAGGGGGAAGCCATGGCTCGGCCTGCTGGTGTCAAAGCATCAAAGGCCAAAGCTAAAACCAAGGCAACGACTTCGGAAGAGGCAATGGAGTTTCAGAGTCTGTGGGAAATAAAACAAAAGGATTTTGAGTTCAAGGACAAGCTTAACAAGAAAAAATTGCTTGATGGCCTCATTGCCAAGACAGAGCCTCTTTCTGATCTAGAAATCGCTTTGAAAAACAAATCAATATCTGAAATGTTGCTAAGTTATAATGGGAAGTTCGTTTGGTTTCTCTTTTCTGCTTAATCTCGGGTCTTTATGCTTAAGTTTGGTCTGTATGCTGGTTTAGCTTAATGGTTAATGTCGGGTCTGTAGTATGTCGGGTCTGTAGTTTGTTGTTGTCTTGTTATGTATAATATTTCATTTTAATGCTTAATGCGTTTAATTATCTCGTCTTGGTTAATGCTTAATGTCTTGGAGTATTGTGAATATGTCTGATGCAAGTCTCTTTGTTTTATTGCAGACGAAGACAGTTACCATGTGCGCGAGATCACACGAGACAGACGAAGACGAAGACACTTACCATGTGACTGAAGAAGACAATATGTCTAAGTTGATGTGTTTTGTATCTCGTGAAGTTGTACCAAACTTGTGTGATATGTTACGCGTTTTTGGTAGTTGTACCAAACAATTTTGGTAGTTGATGTGTTTTGTATCTCGTGTAGTTGTACCAAACAATTTCGAAGATGTCTTTATAAACTTGTGAGAAACAAATTCTCTTCTTCACAACACAAATCAAACAACAACAACACGAGCAAAGCTTTACAAATTCTCTTCCTATTGTTTTGTTTTGTTTCCTTTACAAGTTTAACCGAGAATTTCATTCTTCACTTTTCATTTCCAAAGCTTTAAAAATTCTCTTCTTCACATCATTCTTCCCATTTCATTTCTAAAGCTTTAAATAGCATCATCTTCTTATAATAATTTGGAAGAAATTGATTAAAGATTTGATGAAAGATTCGACCAAATTTTCGATCAACAATTCGAAAATCTTCTCATTCGTAATTAAGCCCGTCAAGAAGCATCAAGGTAAAAAAAAAAAGAGCCTACATTGAATGACAACGAGAACAAGGACACTTGCAGTTATGGAACGATTATTTGAGTGAAGATGCAACATATCCTTCTCACATATTTCGACGCCGTTTTCGAATGAACAAGCCCTTGTTCATGCGTATTGTTGATCGACTCTCCGCTGAAATCCCATACTTTCAACAAAGAAGAGATGCTACTGGAAGGTTCAGCCACTCTCCGTTACAAAAGGCAACGACAGCTATCCGTATGATGGCATATGGTTGCCCAGCTGATGCGGTCGACGAATACCTCCGACTTGGTGAGACCAC